>NC_142604.1:32458800-32758800 GCF_041222555.1 Hakea prostrata
ACGCCTATGACCATGAATAAATTTCGATTGAACAAACGGTATGAAGTTTTGGTCAATATGACACGAAATTTCATACCAACCCAAAGAGTTACATTCTCAAGTGATAAAATGACCTATTTCAAGCGGAACATGCGAAATTTCACAAGTTCCGCTCATTTTGCTAGGTTTCGCCCCTCTTGGTGTTGCCCCTAAATCAAATTTTTTCTCTTTTTTTTTTATTTTTTATTTTATTCTACCCCCATTTCACCTCATTTTAGCAACTCGTTTGCATTCATACTCCACTCTTGCTCCTCCATTATTGGGTTTTTGAGAATCAAACAAATGAGTTTATAAAATTCTCTATTTTTTTATTTTTGTCTTGTTTATGCCTCAAATCAACTTAGATTGCTTTCAAATTAAAGTATGTTTAGTCTAAATGTTGCAAGTAAATATGTAGATATAGTTAAGAATATGTATGATGGTTCGGTGACTAGTGTTAGAAGAGTGGGGAGACAAAGTAATGAATTCCTTATAACAGTTGGGCTACATCGAGGGTCAACTTTAAGCCCATATCTATTTGCACTGGTAATGGATGACTTAACCAAAGACATTCAAGATGAGTTCCCTTGGTGTATGCTTTTTGTGGATGATATTGTGTTGATTGATGAGACCCAAGTGGGGATTAATACCAAATTAGAATCATGGAGAGTAGCTTGGAATCAAAAGGCTTTAAACTTAGTAGATTGAAGACAAAATACCTAGTTTGTAACTTTAGTCATGATCGGGCAGATGATGAGGTGGTGATACTTGATGATAAAGAGATTCCTCAGAGTGATTGTTTTAGGTACCTAGGTTCAATCATAAGTAAAAGAGGTGATTTAGAGGATGAAGTTTCCCAAAGAATTAAAATAGGGTGGATGAAGTGGAGAGGTGCGTCCGGGGTCTTATGCGATCGGCTTATTCCATTAAAGCTTAAAGGAAAATTTTATAAGACCGTTGTTCGACCAGCTATGATGTACGGTGTAGAGTGTTGGGCTGTTAAAAAGAATCATATAGATAAACCTAGTGTAGCAGAAATGAGGATGCTAAGATGGATGAATGGCAAAACTAGGATGGATAGGATAAGAAATGATCATATTAAAGTTGGTCGGGGAGTTTCTCCCATAAGTGATAAGCTTCAAGAAAGTCGTTTGAGGTGGCACGGCCACGTTGAACGGAGACCTATAAATGCCCTTGTACGAAGAAGTGATATAACCCAGATTGAATGAACTAGAAGAGCTAGGGGTAAACCTAAGATAACCTTAGGAGAAGTGGTGAGAAAGGATATGTATACCTTAGGCCTTGTATCTAGCATGGCGTCGAACAGAATTGATTGGAGGGCAAGAATCCATGTAGCCGACCCCATTTAGTTGGGACAAGGCTTATTGTTGTTGTTGTTGTTAGTCTAAAGTGTTGATCTATGATTATGTGAAGTTAAAATTAGTTTTAGGATATTGCTACTTTTGTATTTTTCTATATTTAAAAATTATTTTCTAAAATATGTATATTCCTAAAATTATTTTTGATGAATGTGAGACACCACCACTTCATCTATGCAATGATGGGATTGAATCAGATTTTTTATTGCTAATTATTAATTTTAATTGCTTGAAAATATTTAAATATTTTTAAAAAATATTAAATTTTAAAAAAAAATTGAAATACATTTGAAAAAAGAGATAATTTACAGTAGCATCCATGTACTTTTTTGAGCCTATTGTAATGTTTTTTAAGATAGTGTGTATTTCCTGTATCAAACACTCTCTTTAAAAGATGTCAAACATAATCCAGCAACACAAGAGGCCACTGACAGCCAATAAGAAGAAGAGTGAGTGCAAATATTACAAGAAATAGATAGGAGGTGGGCCACTAGATTGAAGATGCATTTAACTGGGGGAAGCAAGGATGTAACAAAATGTCAAATGGTGCCCTCAGAGATCAAGAAGGCAATGGCCTCATACTTGGCTGGGGGAAAACAAAAGAGGAAAGAAAAGAGCACACATAGGGAGGAGTTCGAGGATGCGTGCCAAGATGACCTTTCAAAGCTAGGAGAGCAAGACTTTGATCCAGAGGAGCCAGGAGAGTATGGATGTGAGCCTGATAGATTCCGCACAGATGAAGAGGGCATTGATGATAAGTAGGGAGCAGGCGAGAATTGATGACATGAGGAGGCAGCAGAGGGCTATGGGTTGTGGGTTCTCTAGAGAGCTAGCAGGTATAGGAGGCACGCGTAGCTCCTAAGTCCCTATGAAGAGGAATAAGAGTGTGAGGGAGGAGATTCCTATCCCACAGGCCCCAACATAAAGTAGAGCTTCATCAGCACATGCTACAGATCCGGATCTTGAGATTCTTCATAATGATCCGGCCCGATTTAGGAGGCCAGAGCAAAAGCAAAGAAAGTTGAAGCACGTGTGGGGGAGCGTGAAGGAGAAAGTGGGGATGGCTTTCTCTAAATGGGTTATGCATCATAATATTCCAGCACAGATAGCCTAAAGGCCCAACCACGGGGATATGATTGAGGAGATAGCCAAGGCTGGGAGTGGTGTACAAAGACCACCCCACATGAAATATATAATGTATATTTGCCTAAACATAAAGAGGACTTGAATAAGTATATTAATTGATTCAAGCCCATATGGGCTCATTATGGAGTGATTGTGGGTTGATGGTTGGATTAGTCTCATTAGACAACCGATGATCAATTTCATGTTGAATTGTGATGGGAAAACACTGATCCTCAAGTCAGTAGATGCATCTGATGAGAAGAAGGATGCAAAATACATCTACAAATTATTGAAATAAGTGGTGAAGGAGGTTGGAGTAGAGAATGTGATCCAAATTGTGTCAGACAATGGCTCCAACTACAAGAAAGCTGGGTTGAAGATGATGGAGAACCCCAGGTATCAAAACATGCTTCTACTTATAGTACTAATTTTAATTTTTAAATACAATATTATATTATATATATGGTTTATGACTTCATATTGATGCCTTGATGGTTCAATAAATCATTACTAATTTGGACATTCTTATCTGGACATATATAGGCTTTTTTGGACTCCATGTACTACTCACTGGATTGACCTAATGCTTAAGGAAATAGGGAAGGTAAAGATTATGAAGAAAACCGTGGAGCAAGTCCGACAAGTTAGCACCTTCATTTATAACCACACCTATGCAGTAAAGATGATTAGGAACATGTGTCAGGGTGACTAAGTGAGGCCAAGCATAACTAATTTGCTACCAATTGGATAGCACTACAGAGCTTAGAGAGTAGGAAGACTTGGCCTTAAGAGCATGTTTGCATCAAAGTAGTGGCTTAACTGGGAGGGGTTCTTCATCCATAGAAGGAAGGAGTTGACTATACTCGATGAGACATTCTAGAATAATGTGAGGATAGTAATGAAGATGTTTGAGCTTGTGGTGTGTATTGAGGATGGTAGATCAACAAAGAACACCTACTCTACCACACACATGGGCTATAGTAAATAGGATGAAATAGCAAGTTGCTCAGGTCTACCCACAAGACAACAAGAAAATCCCTAACATAATCAACCATAGATGAAAGAAGCAGCTGCAACCTACAGCATCCACTATGTAAGGCTAATGAGTTGTTAAGTCTAGTAATCAACTTAATTTTCATTATATTATCACATTATTGACTATTCCCTCTTATTTTTGCTTTTTCTTGCACAGGATATTATCTAAATCCCAAGAACCATTACAAAGACATGCTTGGGATGAGGCAAGATTTGATAAAAGCTGTCCAAACTATAGTGGAAAGGTTGGAATCGGATCCATCTAAACAGACAATCATCCTTATGGAGGTGAGATAGTGATTTGATATTCACAATTCATAATATTATACTAAGTCATTAAGTATTAACCTAGTTATTGTTATTTTCTATATATATTAGATTTATTTTCTTTAAATATTAGATGAAGGCATTTAGGGACGCCACTAGGAGTTTCGGTCGTTTCGTGGCCATATTGGGACGGCCCTGGGAGTAAGTTAATTCATCATATATTTAATTACTTATATTCTATCTTTCAATTAGTTACTTAAGTATTGAAATGACTTAGAGTCTATGTCTGTTGCAGCTGAATGGTGGTTGCAATTTGGCCACGACTCACCCCACTTGAGTAAAATTGCATGCAAAGTGCTCTCCTAGACATGTTCTGCCACTGATTGTGAGAAAAATTGGAGCACCTTCAGCCTCATCCACTCAAAGAGGCGCAAACGATTGGGTATGAAGCATCTAGAGGACCTTGTCTTACTTACACTATAATATGAGACTGAGGGTGGATCATATTAGACATGGATGGACAGAGAGACTAAAATGATTGAGTTGTCCGACATATTTAAGATGGATGATGATGATAACCAAGTAGTTGAGTGGATTAAGGACAATGGAGAGCCATTGTTGGATGAGGAAGGTTGTCCAAGTAGACCAGTTATAGAGCAGATGGGGGCTAATGTGGATGACTTCTTGGCTCAAGAGGGGAGGGCACATACAACGTCCACCTATCGCTTCATGCCACACCTTACTGCATCCACCCAAACTGAGGATTTGATTGCCTGGTCCAACACCAAGGATGATGCAACTCAGGCATCCCCCGATAACGACGACGATGATGATGGATGGGATGATGAGGATGTTGGACCTGGTGATTAAGAATCAGCTAATCCTAGGGACAAACCACCACCACCACCAATATGTGAGAATAAGGGAAGGGGAGGACGACTACTGAGATTTAGAGATGAGAGTCAATTCACCCATGCGATATAGGACTCAAACCATGATGGAGCCACATCTTAAGGCAAAAATATTTCGTCAAAATATTCGAGGAAGGGTAAGGGGAAACGGCATGGATATGGCACAGAGGACACGCCATCATATGGGTCTTACCGTCTGAGTGATGCAGAGAGGTTGGTGGGCTCTATGAGATCGATGAGCATCGATGATACTAAAGACTTCACCTCTAGAGGACCCGGATGGCATAGGTTTGCAGAGTCCCGGTCTATGATACTGCTATGAAGAGTGTGGGTTCTATTAGATCGACTTATGGACCTTATAGTTAAGGAACTTATAGTGTCTCTCCTAGCTATCAGACTCAAAGTCAGCCACCAGAAGAATAGTCATGGAGCTTATAGAGCTTGTGGTGTCCCTCTTACTCTCACCTATCAGAGTCAGCCATTGGGACCTTATTATCATTATGGAGCTTATGGTGTCCCTGTGCTTACTAACGACCAGTGTGGTTCTTTGTTTGTTGAGCAAATCTTCCACTCTATACCACAACCACCACCAACCCTTCCATTAGATATTGAATCAGTTCATTATCCGGAGATTCCCAACTACCCACCATCAAGACATCTTAAAGCTACAGTATCATGGGACATGTATTGTGCTAAGTATGGGGTGTAGAGGGAAGAGGGAGACATGTATTAGGCAAACTTGCACTTGGTAACATTATCAGATCTTCTCATATATATTATATGCTTGAATGTTAACTTTTTAATGGAATTTTTTTTTTTTTTTTTTTGGTAAACTAGTGGTTTCATTGTATTTATTATGCTTGAAATAGGTTGGAGGCAAGAATCCAGATCAATTTAAGTCCATATATGGCTCGAAACTGAAGTTTGAAACTTCATTAAAAAAATACTGAAAAATTCTCTTGGGTCGAAATCCAAGTTTCGACCGAAATTTGTTCCTTGCCTATCACCAACAATTTTAGTACGTAATTAGGGTACCATGTAAGGAAAGGTTCCCAACATCTACTCAGTGGTAACTTTCAATTTTTGAATTGCCCTACTCAATGAAATCCCTTCCACCACATTCAATAAACAATGTTCCCGTTTTACTAATACGCATGATCTGGAGAACGGCATTCGATTAAGAAGTTTTTATTTAAATGGGCATTTCACAACCCTCAAGGTATGGATTTTGATGCCAAGTCCTATCCTATTTCCCAAGAGGAATGGATTTGTGGCAGTATAAGGGAGGTCATAGAGAAGGCTGCTTATAAGCAAAAGAGGCAAAGAAATTAGCTTCCTTTTTTTCCTTTTTCTTCTTTCTCTCCTTTGTGGGTTTTTTTTTTTTTTTTTTTTTTTTGGGGGGGGGGGGGGGGGGGGGGGCTTCTCATTTTACAAATTTAAATGATTTGCATGGGACAGGTTAAGCACATCAGAGGATGATTATTGGGATTGGATACTAGATACACAGTTTAAGTTGCCACCATTTTGTTGCTTCTAAGGGTTATATGGTTTCACTGGGTGATACATATCTTCATGGCTCACTGCTGTAACTCATATTCAGTTTTCTTTTAGCTGGTGTTAATTTCCATTACTTCCACCAAACTGAAAAACTATAGTGACAAATAAAAGAAAAGGAGATGAACGGAACTGGCAAGTTGTTTGGGGGGACATAAATGTCAGACTAGGAACTTCAAGTAGCAGAACATATATGTCCATTGGTGTTTCAATTTGCACAGGTACCTATTGGTTTAAAACATCATATTAACCTGCAGTTGTATATCCTAAAACTTCATTGGCATCAAGCATGAAATATGTCAATGCATAGCATGCTTAGACAGAAAAGTATGTACACATAGGAAGAGCTCATCAAGCAAAACCGAATAACTAGGAAGAATTGAATTATAAAAATAAATAAATAAAAAGGGAAAGGAAAACCATTACCTCCAGGAGCAGCATTCCCATCCTCCTGCCTAGCTGCAGGGGCATTCTCAGCCCTGGGAATAGCACGTGGTTGTGGAGGTGCTGCTGCCCTCTGCATGCCTTGTGAAAGCCACCGAATTATGGGTGTGAGAGCTCCAGTCTGATATCTGCAATATCAGCGCTATGTGCATAAATATACAAAAGATACTTATACTGGAATGGTTAACAGATATCATTTGATTTCTCCAGCAAGCCCAACCCCCCCACCCCCAAGGGCCCCAACAACAACAAAAAAAGAGCCCAGAATCTTGTCCCAGCTGAAGATCAATAAGCACCACACAGTCCCTCAAAAATTAAGAAATATTTAACAAGTTCAGCCACTTACAAATAAACTAATGAAGCAAAGAACACAAGAAGAATGAGCCTATGCCTTGACCCATCTTGATTGAAAACAAAAATTACAGCTGCCAGCTTCAGTATGAGCAACAAGTCGAGTTGAATTGCAAACTGAAACCTCCTGACAACGATTTGTCTTTGAGGGGGATGTTGTGGACGTCCCTCCTGTCCATGCTCCTCACCAACTGCTCCACCCTCGGGAGGACTAGTCCTCCTCCTGAAGAACAAATAGAAGACACAAAAGCAACAAATTTACAATCACCGATGGAATATGTTCTTAGCCCAACATATATAGTGAAACAACCAAAGGGCATATCATGGAACAAAAACCATATATTTCAAATGGCGGGTGTCAATTGGAAGGGATTCCTTACCAAACTACTTACAGAGCACTTAAATGACAAATGCTGAGACAATTTTTTACCTTCTCTTTTCCAAAACCAGATCTTTTGGTAAAACGTATAGCAGAATGAAGCTAACCTTAAGAGAAGGTAGCAGACACAACAAATGAGTCTCATTCATAGCGTATCTATGCCAATTACATACAGTGATCCTTAATTCAGGTCCATTTTAATCACAAAACAAAGAATGAGTAGTCTGCAAGCAGAGATAATGACCAATGTAATGAAGAAGTTTCTCATTTTAGTCTAGGTTTCAAGTATCGTATTACTCAGAGCATAGGTGTCACGGTGTCGCCTAAGAAATGCCCAGGCTTCCAAGCTCTTTCTTAGACCCAAGATACCAGCATGTTGTGTTGACACTTCATGATTTTACCTTGACTTACGTTTGTTGCTTTGTTTCTTTGATGAGTATGATTAAATTATTGATGCAACCTCAATTGATGAGGGCCACTAATCAAGATCTCTAAAAGGAACTGGCTCACAGGCTACGGAATTCTTACTTGAAGTTTTTGTCAGAGATAGCTTATGGCGTTTTGCGGTTCCCTGGATGGGATTGGTTGAAACAGTTAGGGTTGTGATGAACTAGGCTCAAAGGCTTGAGAAGTTTAAGTTTTAATTCCTAATGGGTTGGCTTTGAGACAAGGCAAAAATAGGGTAATTTTCTTGAGACGTGGTAGGAGGATTTCTACTGATTGGAAGGAGATGAAACTTTTGGGTTAGTTTCTCTCTGTTTGTCGACAGGATTTGGATGTAAAATCGTTTCAGGTTCAAGAAGAAGATCAAAGGAATGAGAAACAACAGAAGGGAAAGCAGCTATTGAATCAAAGGTAGTAGTGGTCAATTGAAACCTCTCTACAATGAATTCAATCAAATGAAGCTTGAAAAACATGAATCCAAATCCAAATCTTACACTGCAATCAGAGCTGTTGCGGTAGCGTTTGACATATCTGCTTTGAGACCTGCAATAGATGCATGTGTACAGATTCCTTTGGATGAGTTTTGTCTAATTAACTGTGTTGGAATCAGAGGTACGCCCCCCTCTCTGGTGCAGTAAAAAATTGACCTTACCTTCAACATTTATTCTTGTGCACTTTTTGTCAGCCCTGGATTTCTTTCTTCCTCTAATTTTTGCTCCCAAATCCAAGAACCGATTGTCTGAAATCCATGGTTATTTCTTCTTTGAAAGTTTATCCTTTACCTAAACTTTTAAATAACTTTTTTTTATGTTTGAATCAATGGCTTTGTGGGGATGCAGAATTAATAAAAAGGCAGAGAAAGGAGATGAAAGATGGATTGTGATGACTGTGGGAGAGAATTGTATCGGTTGTGGTAAGGTCAATCAAGAAGGAAGTGATAGAAGGTGAGTTGAGGGAGATGAGAGGGTCATCATAGGCAGGAGGTTGAAGACAACGTGCAGGGTGTTTTAGGCATGATCCAGAACTCGCGAGATCTCTTTAAAAAACCGAGACAAGATTAGATGCAAACAAGATTGGTTCAGTCTCGGTTCAACTGCTGTTATAAATATCCCCAAACTAGATCGAGTTGAGATATCTCGACTCAATCTCAGCAAAATCTCGGTCCTCTCATCCTCTTCCCTGCTGTCTCACTGGATAACATGGTTTTGCCAGAGTTCTGGCTGAAACACCTACTAAACTTCATCAGCAACACTCCTAGAACATCTAGGGCAAAAATTAAAAATGTTTTCAACCAAATTCTCAAGAAATATGAGATTACATCCCAAACTCAGGACTCTTTTTCTTTTCTTTTTTTTTAAAGTCTATGTTCTCCACTAGTATTTTTAGTGTTGCACTCTTGTGGTGAAACTTATATATATACCGATCTTGTCATATGATCGTGAACTTACTAATTTAAACTGATAATAGCTGTTTGATTTTGAACTTTAATGTAATCATATACATTCAGTAAATCATGTGTATTTTATGTTTTATGGATCTCCATCTTTACTTCTTCAGCATAGGAATTTCAAACTTAGGTTCAAAATGGAAGTTACATTGTTACGTTCTTCTTCATTAATCTGAGGCTACCAATGTGTTTAGAAGGCCTAAAATAGGTTGGACTGAAATTTTGAACCCCAAAAGACCCTTAAAAGTCACCTAGATGGGTCACCGAATTGGGTTGAGATGGGAGGAATTTTTTCCTCCAACTCAATGAGATCTCGGTTTTATGGTCCATTGAGATGGCCACTGGGATCGAGTTGTCGGACCTTGTAGGTTTCAACTAAAATAAGATGAAGGAAGGGCATTTTGGGGTTTCAACTAAAAATGGTCATATAGGAGGGGGGATTCGGGGTTTTCAGGAATTCTTTAACAAGCTTGGTATGGTGCAGCCCCAGATTGAAGAGGTTCATAGTGGTTGAATGGTTTTGGAGAGATTTGAAGTAATGGTATGGATGAATGGAGCAGGTTCTTGAGATATGGGATGAAAAGTTACTGGAATTAGATGATACTTGAAGAAAATCTTAGGTAATGGTATATAGTGATGAACCCTTCAATTTGGCATTGTTCTGACGGTTACACAGTATAGATCTAAGTTGGAAATTTGGGTTCTTTGGGGAGAAGGTAAATTCAAGAAAGTGATTTAGAACCTAGGGGTTTCGGATGATATTTGATGTATACTTTTGATTGGATGAAGGGGATGATATACATAGGCTATGGGATGGATTTCTAATAGATTCTAATGGCTAGTTTTGGCTGGAGATAGGTTCTAATGGCCACGGTTTAAGGAAAAAGGAAGAGAGAGAGAGAGAGAGAGAGAGAGAGAGAGAGAGAATAAACTTAGGGTTGAGGAGTTTAGAGGGTTAGTTCAATTAACAAGAAGAAGAAATTAATGAGAGAGAGAAGGAAGAGGGGGAGATGCTATGTCATTGTACCTCAATGGCAGCAACAAAAAAATAAATAAATAAATCATTTCATTGGTTGGGTTTATATATATATAAATTGAGGGATCCTTTGTGGTGTTACAAGATGGAGAAACATTGTTGATACAAGTATTGATGGCAAAGGGGATTCCTACTTCTAAAGACAAGTGGAAGAAGGTAAGAAAAGAAGTCCTCCAAAAAGCCTCCTCTTCACAATAGAGAACACTTCTATTTATAAGCAATGATGGGCATTGATGGATTTGAAATTCATAATTTGAAATCCGGAATAGTGCACTTTGAAGATTCCAAACATCTATCATTGTAGATGAATACGAGGAGGTCAAGCACTATAGTTGATTGCAAAAGTATTGATGTAATATTGTTGTGACAACGGTTACTGTTCATGAATAGTAACCCTGTCGGTACTGTGGCTGAAAGTAGTAGTGCTCTCTACCATCTGATTGGAAGATTGAATTGACCCTTGGTTTGTATTGTTGAGAGATTATTTGCAATGATTTGATTTGGCCTTGATTGAATCTTGGCTTTTGAATTGCATTGTTGAGGGAATCCTTAGTTAGCACCGTTGGATTGTTCATGATTGATGATGAATCTTGGCCTTTGATCTGCATTGTTGAGAGTACCCTTGCTTTGCACCGTAGGATTGTTGATGATTGAAGATAAACCATTCCAAGGCCTTCCATCTGCCAAAGGCATTGTTTTCCCTTTTGTTTAGGTTCAAAATGTTAAACTCAATTTGGTTAAGCTAGGTTTTGGCTGAAATGGTTTAATCCTATTTGACCAAGCCGGATATTGGCCAGAAAGATGAACAGATTATCCTTTTACTAATAGGACTCATCAGACTATTCATTGCCGGAATAGTAACGGTAATCTATATCTTACCCTGGGTAATCGGGTGTCGATACTGCCGTCATGGCTTACAAGACATTCTTTGGTGTCATCATGGCTGACGATTTTCCATCTTCAAGTCTTGGGTATTGGACTTTGTTCAAGCAATACGATTATTGATCATTTTTTGACCTTGTACGTACATTCATGTGTAAGCATCAAGGTTGATTGATAGAGTAATAAGACGTTCTATATCGCCTTCATCCATAACATTTTTATTGATGATATTGTAGATAGCCTCTTTACACCAATTTTCTGTGCATTGCAAGCCTTCATTTGTCTACTGCAAATCGTGAAGTACTTCATGATCATAGAATTTAATAATGGAGAATCAAGTTGTATGAAGCTTCAACGGTTACAGTGTCTGGTTGTATAATCGTCAGAATTGGATGAAGTCAAAGACTAGCTCTTAATAGTCATCATGATTTTCTTTAGACCATTTTGCCTTCGCAAGGATTTCTTGGATTTCTTGGAAGGTCTCGTCTATAGTGCTTTTATAGAAGCAAGCCATTTCGTGAAGAAATTTGATGGCAAGCATTCTTCATAGATGTGGGTATTTAGATATTGATGGACACCAGAGGTATGCAATGAGATTATTGGTATGGTTAGGTAGTCTCAAATGGTGGAGTATTGGTAGACTTGAAACCCTGTAAGAATTCGCAGGTTAGGAAGTTAGGAATGGAATTGAATTCTCCTTTGATATGTTCAATGTCAAAATCAAAACTAGATAATAATGCCTGCCAACAGGCAAATATCTGTTAAGAAGCAATATTTTGGACATCTTTCTTCAATACCTGTTTTGCAGCGCTGCAATCAACACATACTAAAAACTTTTGAATGAGTAAATCTGATTCAAATTTTTGAATACACAAAACAATGGATAAAATCTCTAATTTGATTGTACTATAAATTTGATTGTACTATAATTCTTTTGGGCCACATTCCAAACTCCAAAGGTGTATTGGACAAGTATTTCTTTCCCTCAATCAACTTGTTTGAGGATGCCTCCATAACCAAGTTCAAAAGCATCAGTTTCAACAGTTTTGGGAAGATCAGGATTCGCAACAGGATGGTCTTGACAAGGTGTTTGATAGTTTGGACAGCCTTGGTATGGTACTGTGGCTATGGTGGGGGATTTTTCTCGAGTCAGGAATAGAGCTGCTCGCAATGGGATCCAATTTGTGGGATGAAATCCCCGACATAGTTCAGAGCTCCTAAAAATCTTTGCAATTGGATTTTGTCAAGGATAAGATTAGGGAATTTGTCAGCAAAGGCCAAAGACCTATCAATGGGGACAATGGTTCCCTAGTAAATGTTATGGCCTAAAAACCGGCAAATTTTGGTTTTGAATAGTTCCATTTTCCTTACAGAAATAACTAATCCATTATTTTTCATGATTTGGTGGAATATGTTTGACATGTTTTACAATGGATTTGGAATAAACGAAGACATCATCGATGTAGACCAAAGTGAATTGTTAGTAGGGATTGAGGATATTGTTCATAATATTTTGGAATTCACTTGGGGCATTCTTTAGGACAAAGGGCATTACATTCCATTTGTAATGGCCAAAGGGAACAATAAAGGTAGGTGGTATTGTACCAATCATGTTCATGAACCTAGATTTGCCAAAATCTAGACTTCATCGAGAAGATGGTTGCTTGACATATTTTTTGAAGGAGGTTCCTTTTGTTGGGAATATGGTATCGAATCCATTCAAGTACCTCATTTAAAGGTTGGTGATTAATCACAAGACGAGGGGTGCCTCTCTCTTGTTTGGCCTGTCCGTTGACATAAAATGCTGCACAACTCCAAGGAGATTTGCTGGGGCAGATCAGCTTTTCATGTAATAAATCATCAATTTCAGTTATGTAGGTTACCCTGCAATTCGTGAGTCATCTGGACAGTGAGCTTTTGTTGGTATTTGAGTTTAATAAAACCCTTTAATGTAAGGTAGTCTTACAATGTGTTGTTTTTTATGCCAAAAGGCATCAGGAAATTCCGAACATAGTTCCTCAAAGAGATTTTTGAAGTGTTGGTTTTGGTTTTGGATATTTGATTTAGACAAACGTTCTTTTGTGCGTTTGTAGGTGATTTCATTTTGTAAAAATTGGAGTTGGTGTTCTTTGGCTTGGATACAGTTTATTTGGTTTATTTCATGAGTCTAAGATTCTCGTAAGAATGCAAAGAAAATTTGTTTTCCTCAAATATTGGTTTAAATCCCTTCATTAGACACTATGAAGGGTTTGATCATCTTTAGAAACGGTTGTCCTAAGATGACATTAGTGATGATATTTTTAACAAGGATAAATATTTGTCAAAGACATTTGATTGTTGCAAATGTGGACATTTGACAATTTGTAATTGACTCCTAGACTTTGGCCATTGGCACCAAAAAGTCTATAGGTGGTTTTTTCACAATATTGGGTAGGGTCCAATCTTCCTTTGATACAATTTGAGGTTGCATCTGTGTCCACTAAGGCAATGGTTGAAAGTTTAAACGATTCAATGATGAGATTTACTAGAACATGACATTGTTGGGAATGGATGCTATTGATTGGTTGGTCCGGGTTAGGGACAAAACGATCAATGGATTGTTTAGTATTGGTAGGGCTTGACTGTGTGGAAATGCTAGGAAGTTGTTTTTTAAGGAGGACTAGCTCCCTCTTTAGTTGTTTGCACAGTTTGATCTTTTAAATCATGTTCTCATTTTGGATCATATTGATGGTATTTTCTAAGTTCTCGTTATGCTTATTGTTTAATGCCATGGTGCTAGGGTATTGTTTTCTCATGGTATTGTTATATTTATTGTAGGATGTAAAGAACTTGTGTCGGTACTTATATACCTACAAAATTTATTCTTAATTTGATAATCAGTTAAGTCATCGATATTCCATTCACAGATGATTCCTGATTGGTATTGGGTCTAGGTCCTACCTTGCAGTTCAATAAGGAGGTCAAGAAAAGCATGTAGGTGGAAATAATGAGTTAATTGATGGGTATTATTGTTATAAAGATTGATTTCACAAACTAATTCAGCTATGGACTCGCCCAAGTCAGATCCAGAATCATTTCAATTCAGTGAGTAGGTAGTATTGAAAGCAGATGCTTCTGCAGATTTTGTAGGAGTATCAAGAATGATTAGGTTGCTTAACCGATATTTAATTTCGTTAAGAATTTCAGATTTGCTTAATTGTTTCACATTAATCGTGGGGATTAGGTAGGGTTTAAACATTGGTGTGTTTATAAATAGTTTGGGGTCAGAAATTGGTTTCTTTGGGTATTTGCTGGACTAGGTTCTCAACTCTCATTAATTGTTCACCTATTGTTTGGATTGAATTGGCAAAGTTTAATTGTTCAACAGTTTTAAGACTTCCACCTTTAAAACCTGCAAATGTAGCTTGGGCAGTTTGGGTGCCATAAAAGCCTTGGTTTTGATGGTGATACTGGAAGAGGGGGCCTTGGGTGGCGCCACAATGGTTTGTTGGGATACGGATTCTTGGAAAGATGGATGGATAAAAGAGTCAGGGATGCAATGATGCATGTTTTTTTGAAAATTTAGCTAAAGATGTGATGTTGTAAGATGCAATGATGTGTGCCTGTTTTGACACATTTGGCTAATATATGTGACACAATATTACAATCAAGTAATGATGGAAAATGATTTTGAATATGGATTGTTGAAAAAGTGGTTAATGGGTTGTACTTGTGATTTTTCTAGAAATTCGAGGCAAATTTCTCTGTCGTGGGTATTGGTGGTTATTCCTGTATCAGTTACCGTAAAAGGTTTAATCATCTCAAGAAATGGGTGCCCCAGGATGACATTGGTGATGATACCTTTGTCGTAAATAAGGTTATTGTAAAGGATTTCATTATTATGGTCCTTTCTTAATCGTTTTAATTTTTCTGAAAACATGGTTGGTAATCATGTTATGAATTTTTCTTTCTAGAAAGATGAATTTGCATCATCTCTGGTTAAGACTTTGGAGATGAAAGCCTCTTTGTACCATTTGAATTGGTGAAGACCCTTGCATTTCAAATTTGATAATTGTTCAAAGATCTATCTTTTAATCGAGATGGATCTCTAATAAAGTCTATGGTGATGGTGTAAATCAAAGTGTTTACAGCATTCGGAATTAGTTGATTATTTTCAAGTATTAGTTCACCAGTGTTGGCATTGGTTTGGATAACATTTAGTATCCCTAAGTGTTGTTGGGTTGGAAGAGGATGTGGCCCCACCAGCCTTTTAGTTGACCAGTAAATCCTGCTACAAGAAGCATGGCTACTGATTGGTCATTGGTTTCACGGAGCCGATAAGCATTAGCTACCCTGGTCATTTCTTGGAGTTTATTGTTAATTTGATAATCCGTTTACCCATCACTATTCCATTCATAGATGATTACTGATTGGTATTGGGCCTGGGTCCTACCTTGCTGTTCAATAAGGAGGTTAGGAAAAGTGTGTTGGTGGTAAAAATGAGCTAATTTATGGGTATTATTGTTATGGAGATTAATATCACGAACTAACTCAGCTATGGACTTACCTGAGTCAGATTCGAAATCAAACTCATCCTAAATCGTTTCAATTCAGTGAGTGGTATTGGAAGTAAATGCTTCTACAGATTTTGCAAGAGTATTAGGAATGATTAGTTTGCTTAACTGAGATTCAATTTCGTCAAGCATTTCAAATTTGCTTAATTGTTTCGAATTGATCTTGAGGATTTGGTAGGGTTTAAACACTGGAGTGTTTAAAGATTGTTTGGGGTCAAAAACTGGTTTGGGAGTTTGTTTGGGTATTTATTGGACTAGGTTTTCAACTCTAGTTAATTGTTCACATATTATTTGGAGATTTAAAATGACAAAGTTTAATTGTTCAACAGTTTTAAGACTTCCACCTTTAAGACCTTCTCTGTTTTTAAAAGGGGCAACTAAAACATCTTCACCATCTATAGTTAATTTGATTTGGTCCATTAGAGGATGGACAAAGGTTATTGTTTCTTTGATCCGATTTTTTTTTTTTTTTGGTAAAGTCTTTGATCCGATTGACAAGCCATTTTTTGAAAGAATTTATTGTTTGATTTATGGTTCCATTGTTCCAAAGATAATCTATCTGATGTTCCTCAGCATAAGAGGCAAACCAGATAAAAAATCTCATATTAATCTTGTATTTTTCCATATCATGATACCAAGCATCACAAAGGGATTTGTTCAAGAAGATTAATTTATTGTTAAACCAATCTTTCCTAAGGATATTGGTTGGACTGTTAAAGTTTTGCCGAAGCAGCACTTTATTGATCGAAAAAGGTCAATCAGACATAATCATCGTCAATGATGAGTTCCTTAGGGGAACTTTCATAGCTGATGGGGTTGGTGACTTAGGATCTACCTAGCTTTCCTCATATTGTTCAGATTGTTCGTCTTTGGTGTAAAACACCATGGGCTATTTGATTATTGGCAACTAATTTGCTAAGCTTGATTGTTGATTCTGACAATAGACTAGTGTTAAAGAGAATGTTTGAGCATGAAGCTCTGGATGGTTGGTATTTAATCGACTTTGAGGATTCACCTCGTAGTCTACATAAAGGGTTCCTCCGGTCGAAGGTCATTGTTACCAATCCAGATTGGTCCTGGGTTATTGATGCAATGGTAGAGGTAGGTCTAACCTAAGGCTGCATAGCCTAAAAGGTCCATTGTTCGGGAAAATTGACTTCTTCCCAACGAACGTATTTGGGTTGTATTGTTCTTGATTGGCAATCAATGCCTTTAAAGAACTTTTATTCGTCCTTTGGTGGATTTTTTTAGGGCCTTGGGGGCTACAAATTTCATAAACTTGTATTGAATTTTGCAAACTAAGGATATTGGTATGGATCCGGGCTTCATGTCATAACCATTGGTCTTGAGTTTAACGACTAAATAATCTAAGATATTTTTGTCATCAAGGGATATTGTAAAATTTGGGAAATGATTAAAGAAGATTGGTCCATGACAAAGACTTGTCTCGACCACTTCTAAAAGGGAATTATGGAATTGGGTAAACCTTTGGTCTCCAAGGGCCAAAACAAGATAAGTGTTCAATCCTTCTCGGTGGAGAGGTTTAATTGCAATTTGGACACGCCCAAAATGGATGTAATTGTATTGGTGTTTAAGGTTGTGTATTGTTTGTTTGTGGAGAAGAGGAATTTTTTCCAATTCAAAGGACACATGTATTGTTTCCTCAACAGTTCAAATGGTCTCTCTAAAACCAAAGATGGATTGTTGGTAAATTTCCTGCTTGGGGACTTTGGGCATGCTCCATTCTGCCAAAGATTGGTCAAAGTCATTGTTTAATTCCGGTAGTTGTATTGGTCTCCTCCTGACTCATTGTTTTTGAAGGCATGCTTCAGGAAAACACATTCATTATTTTACTAACTCTCTCTCCTCCTCCTAAAAGAAAGTAGTCCACTTAGAGAAATTTGTCACCCGCCACTAAGACCTAGCACAACAAAGGACTTACATTCACCTTCTACCTCACCTCTAGGAATCATACCATAATGGTCTGTTTTACTCCTCAAATACCATAGCCAAACTATAAGGAAGAAAATCAAAAGAAAGAAAACAAAAGTATATTTTTCAAAAGCTTATGATCAAAAATAGTAAGTAAATAGGCGGTGAAGCCAACCAACAATATACTAAAACAAAAAAGAATTAACAAAAAAATTGGAGGAAAACATATGCATAAAAGAATTAAAAAAAAATGAAAACAAAAGAATTAAACATAGGCAACAAGCCGACCATATGAAAATGCAAGAAAAAATGAAAGGAAGGCGGCAGAACCGTCCATTTCATGCATTGATGTAATGATAGGTACAAGAAATGATAAGGTTGCACATGAGGGGTAAACAGAACATCAGAGAGGGTAACCGGACTTACACTGGTGAGGCTTGGGTTACACCGGTATTATTGAAATGATACACCAAGCCTTCATGGCACTGATACCAGATCCAGAATTAAAGAAACAATATCTTTGAACAAGTTAAAAAAATCTTTAATTCCTAACCTATTAACAATCCAATTACAACCTTAATAATATTTACAATTGGTTTAATCTGACAACATCTACACCACCACTCTCAAACCATGACTTAAAAATTCAAACATTAGAAACAATGACCAGTGATCTCAAAAAGGAGGTTACACAAATAAAACGGAAGTTAAACCTTCTCCAAAGGTAACTCCCCAAAATTTCCACCCACACAAATACCAACAATACTGAATAAGTTACCAATCCTTTTGTCCCTAACCAGGACTTCACCCAATTAATCAATAGCATCCATTTCCAACAATGGCAAGTTCAAGCTCATCTCGTAATCAATGAATCATTTACACTTTCTACACTTGCCCTTGTCGACACTGGTGCAGCCTCTAACTACATCAAAGAAGGACTAATCCCTACCCAATATTATGAAAAAAACTACCCACAAACTTTTTGGTGCCAATAGCCAAAGTCTAAGTGTCAATTACAAGTTGTCAAATGTTTGCATTTACAACAATCAAATACGCCTCCAACAAGTTTTAATTCTTGTCAAAGATATCATCACCAATATCATCCTAGGGCAACCGTTTCTTGAGATGATTAAACCTTTTACAGTAACTGATACAAGATTAACCACCAATACCCACAGCAAAGAAATTTGCCTCGAATTTATAGAAAAATCCCAAGCACAACCCATTAACCACCTAAAAGAAATTGCTTTTTCAACAATCCACCAAATTCAAAATCATTTCCATCATTACTTGATTGTAATATTGTGTCACATGTTTTAACCAAATGTGTCAACAGGCACACATCATTGCATCTTACAACGTCACATTTTTAGCTGAATTTTTAAAAAAGCATGCATCATTGCATCCCTAACTCTTTTATCCATCCATCTTTCCAAGAATCCATATCCCAACAATCCACCATGGTACCACCCAAAGCGCCCTCTTCCAGTATCATCATCAAAACCAAGGCTTCCTATGGCACCCAGACTACTCGAGCTACATCTACAGCCAAAAAAAATACCCAAGCCATTGTCGCCTCCAACAAACCATACTCCCACATTGTAGTATCCAAACCCACAAGTACCACCTCCATGGTCCCTGAAACAATACAATCCAGAGTAACCACTCGGTCCCAGGCCAAGTGCAGCCAATCTTCCGGCAGAAGCCAATACATCACCAAACCACTTCTCCAATCATTAATCACTATTGAACCATTATGGGCCCATGAAGACCCACTCACTATAGCCCGCAAGTTACTTTGGGTAGGATGGAATTATTATTCCATCAATCCGCAAAAAACTCAAGAATTCTATGAATACATTCTGGTTGACACTGGTTCGGTCATCTGGAAACAAACAATGGCTAGAGATGATCCCTCTCTAGTAACCCATACCACCATCATTATCCTCAAAGTCTTGACCCCTGAAAATTGGAAAACACTCCCACTTCATTGCAGGACTTTCTCCAATGACAAATACATCCCCAAAGGCCCAAACAATACAATTATCTGGATTACATCGATGCATGGCAACATGCATTCTTCTTCCAGAATAAGCAGGATCGATATTCTTGGTTTTTCTGTTTCAGCCACCATTTCCCCAAAAATGCACAATTTCCCTACTGGTTCACCATCTGGTGGGCTACAATGGTACCCCTTGAAGCAATATTACCAACAAACATTGCAAAAGCATTCATTGTTTTTTGCCAACACACCACATCTATCCCTACATGTCTAGACCTGCTCTGGTTCTTTGTCTATTGCAATCTAGTATGGATCATATACTGCGATTTTATCTTTGGTGAACAAACAAGTGCCTTTAATAAGAATGCCCCAGATAATGAATAGACAATCACATGTCTAGCACGAGCCTATCATTAATGGTGGGATAATTGCGACATTTCCAAATGCAACATTCCTTCCTTTATCAAATCTTTAACAAGGCTTGAACCAAACTAACAATATCTCAAGCTTCATCCACCAATAGCAAGAAAGCCAAATTGTTTGGCTAAACAAGTTTTGCTTAAAGCTCAAATCGCGGCCCTTGATGAAAAGGATGAGGATGACGATGAAGATTATGAACAATCCATCATTGACTCCATGATGTATCATTGTCATATTGGACAACATGCACAAGATCCACTAGATGAAGAGGACGACAATGAGGACATTCTCGCTGAATTTGTGGCATCCACCCCCTTTGTTCCTATTACTAGCAAACGCGGCCGAGGACGTAGCAGTAGACATCCCAAAAATACAGCCAATGCCATTGGGAAAGGCAAAAGTCTGCTGCCAATAATCACCTACAAATATTACATCAAGTCCCAAGGACTTGAAGATGGGAAATTGTTAGCCATGACAACACCAAAGAATGGCCCATAAGCCGTGACGGCAATATTGGCACCCTATTACTCAGGTTAAGACATAGATTACTGTTACTATTCTGGCAACAAATAGTCTAATGAATCCTATCAGTAAAAGGACAACCCGTTCATCATTCCGGTTTAAGACTAGTCCAGCCAATATCCGGTTTAATCAAATTAGATTAAACCATTTCAGCAAAAACCCAGCTCAGCCAAATTAGGTCAAACATTCTCAACCTAACCAAAAAGGAAAACAGTGTCTTTAACACATGGAATGCCTTGGAATGGTTCATCATCAATCAAAGCAAAGATTCTCTCACCAATGCAAATCAAGGGTCGAGATTCGATCTTCCAATCAAACAGCAGAAAACAATACTACTTTCGACCATAGTACCCGATAGGTTACTATTCATCAATGATAACCATTGTCACAACAATATCACATCAATACGTTTGCAATCAGCTACAATGCCCGACAGCCTCATATTCATCTATAGAGACAGATGTTTGGAATCTTCAAAATGCACTATTCCGAATTTCAAATTATGAATTTCAAATCCTTTAATGCCCATCATTGCTTATAAATAGAAGTGTTCTCTATTGTGAAGAGAAGGCTCTTTGGAGGACTTCTTTTCTTATCTTCTTGCACTTGTCTTTAAAAGTAGGAAACACCTTCCCCATCAATACTTGTATCAACAATGTTTCTCCATCTTGTCACACCACAAAAGATCCTCATTTTATCCCTCTGTGTGTGTACATATATATATATATGTAGAGAGAGAGACCTAAAATTCCTAATTTGAGTCATATAAGGACCTCTTATTTACTCTAAAAGACTCAATAAAACAAATAAACTCAAAACAGAATGATATATAGTTATTAAGTATCCTACTCTATATATATATATATAGAGAGAGAGAGAGAGAGAGAAACCTAAAATTCCTAATTTGAGTCATATAAGGACTCTTATTTACTCTAAAAGACTCAATAAAACAAATAAACTCAAAACAGAATGATATATATATATAGAGAGAGAGAGAGAGAGAGAGAGAGTATATATATATATATATATATATATATAGAGAGAGAGAGAGAGAGAGAGAGAGAGAGACCTAAAATTCCTAATTTGAGTCATATAAGGACTCTTATTTACTCTAAAAAACTCAATAAAACAAACAAACTCAAAACAGAATGATATCTAGTTATTAAGTATCCTACTCTTAACTATAATATTGACTCAAACACCGAATTAGTTACTAATTCTGCGTAGTGGCACTGCCCCCACTTTATGGGCTCACAAAGTCCATTACAACAATATACCCAAAAATAAGAAGCTTGACGTACATAGAACCCAACCAGGGGCCAAAATTTAGTATTTCGAAGACAAGAGACCCTTTTGCACATTGTGCACTGCATCATGGTACCACCTTAAGAGGGAAAACTAATGGAAAGGAGGTTACTGTCAAGGTTTGCCAGTAAAAGAATAGGTAAATGTCATTGACAAAAATCTGGGAGGTAGTGGTTGAAATGTGAAAATCAGAGGGGGGGTACTTAGTCAAGAACACCAACAAATAGCCTTGTTGCAACTAAATGGGCTCGGCTACGTGGATCCACGCCCTCCAATCAGCTGTATTTGAGGCCATGGTAGATAACAGGCCTAAGTTATGCATATCCTTTTCACCCGAATTATTATTACCCAGTCATATATTGCATGCATAGGGTGATTGGTCGCTTATGTGTCCCATCAAGGCCTAGGGTGTTGTGTCACCTAGTTCGGTTGAGTGTTGACAACTATGACTCAAAGAGTATCAGCAGTATAAGTATCAGGATTACAGAGGGATACGCTAAAATATGTTAGTGATTTAAGACAAACAAAAAAAGAGGATAACAAGAAATTATAGATGTCACTTGTACCTTATCCACCTTAGGATGATCAAAAGTTGGCAAGAACAAATCAACAATCTATTGCATTTTCTTGGACAGAAACAAAAACCTCCCATATTTAATGCAGTATCCTTCAACTAAACCATAGAAGCTTGGTCATTTTGCACTAAATACAAATCACAAGAAAGCACTCAGAAAAATCAAAACAGTATGTGCAAGTTAAAGGAAGAAGGAACGTTGAAAAATTGAAACAGTATGTGCTTTAAACCCTTTGACTAAGATAAATGTCTGAAATGCTAAATAATGGTGTATTATTATGGAAGACTTCAAAATCAAGATTTTTGCAAATGAATTTCGAAGTTCAAAAATGTATTCAAGCAAAAACTCCTTATAGCTTTGATTATTCAAACAAGCCACTGAATCTGAGTGGAAAGAAAAGGTAAGACATCTGTTGCAAATGCCATCTAAGTTCAATACATCAGATGATTTGCACAAGGAATTCAGATCCAGAAAGACAATCATTACCGAAGGCTAAACAGTACATCATTGCCAAATCAGAAAGTCACACTTACGTTGGAATACTGTAGGTAAGAGGAATAAGGGTGTTTGTAGAAAGTCCAGCCATAGGACCCATGTTCTGAAGAACAGGAACTGCATAGATGCCAGCACCAAGGTTATTCTGTTCCTGGTTCTGCAGAGGGTTTAATCCTGGAACAAAAGCAGGGTACATGATAGGATACAACTGAATGTCACCACTGGGGCCGGTCATGAATTTAGGAAACCCTGGAACCTGAAATAAAAGATAAACCAGGACAATAAAGATAAAGGGAGAAAGTAACAATATCATCCTGTTAAAAAGGAAATGAGAAGCATCATTAAATTCAACCTTAAAAGGACACAATGCTTCCTAATCGAGGTATTGGAGAGAAGAAAAAAAGGCTACATTTACTTGCACACTTTCTACCAATAGATATCCAAATAAGAAGGCAGAAGATAGCAATGTATGAATGTATAGAAATAATATAAGTCCTAATTGAACTTGTAATGTACACAAAAAGCACATAGCTGCATGCCCATTCTAGAGACTGCAATATCTTACAGCAGGGTTCTCTTAAATAAAAAATACCCTAACAGACTGCTCATTCTGATTCAAAAAAAAAATTAAAAACATAAATAACACAGACATTTTGATATATGCAAAGATAGATGCAAGAGGATTTCTCTATCAACAAAAAATTGTGTTGTATGCACAACGAAACAACAGTCTAGGCTGTAAAAGTACCTTATGCACATATACCCCCAACCACTCTTTTCATGCTGTCACACATAGATTGATTGATCAAGAGTGCTTTCATATGGGAATAATATATAAAACTGGCCTTTATACATAGAAGCAGGCACTAAAACAGTAGCGCATAAATACTTAAGAGGAACTCTGCTTCATTGACTTAACCTGGCAGCATTAAAAAATATATGAATATAAATAGTCCTCAGAACTCAAGAATGGTGATGCTCCTCACCAGACCTCCATAGGCTGCATAGTGCATACACATGTTCGCACCTCGAATGATGTCATAAGATTTCCTAAGTGTGGTACTTTGTATGCAATCCATGACAAGTATAGCTTAGCCATACCTGAAGGTCATAATTCTGGTGAATAACACAGAAATGTTGAACACACTGACTGACATTTGTTCATTTTAGGCCACAAAATTGGTATAAAAAAAGGGACCCTTAGTTAGGCCAAGCAGCTTTTGAGTAATCTGAATTAAATGATAAGAAAGGGGTTTCCTCAGATGATTTTGAGGCTGCAGTTCAATACAAAAGAGGCCCTCATGAAACATAACCATGTTGCATGGGACTTTCCTGCGAACTAACAAGTGGAGAAAGTGGATTTTCAGTACAGTGTGATAGTGTTAATGCAAAGAATATCCCAGCAAATATAATACCTTGGTCACTATTATGCAAATGAGAAATAGTGATATAATAGGTGAATGCAAATCCCTAACTAGAGCTTTTCCCTCTCTAGGACAGAAAACCAGAAATGTGATACAGGCTTGAATTTTCATGATGACTAAAACACACAGCCAACATAAGTGCTCCTCAACTGAGACTAAGATGGATGAGCAGAAAGAGGAAAGAAGATAAAAATAAAAGAAGGAAAGAGAGGGGGGGGACTGCAGGTGATGTAGGAGTTCGGGTATAACTTAACTGCAAGGCATTGTACTTTTAAATTGCATGGGCACGAGAAAAAAGGTCCTTGACTTGAACAGAAGGGTGTGCTACAGGGCCCCAAAATAGGGCCTAGGGTTGTTTCCCCAAACCCCACAGCCCCTAGTATCAGCAGGGGTATTTTTGTAATTTTACACTTTTCAGTTGGCCCAAACTAGGATTTAGAGGGGTCCAGTATGTTAGCGGGACCATAGATCTACTTTTGGTGTTAAATTTGAGTCCCTATTTGTCAAATTATTAAAAAAGTCTTGGTTAGAATAGGATTCCTAGTTGGGAAGGAGTACTCCTTGCAAGGATTCCATATCTGCTCTTAGAGTTCAAATTGGATTTCTCTAGAGTGAGATATGAAGGTTCTTTGTGTGGGTCAAAGTTTAGTCAATTAGGAGTTTTAGTTTGAATTGTCTTGCTAGATAGAGTCCAAGTAAGATTTCCTCAGAAGGCTATGAATAAGCCTCCTGAGATTGTAATCAGTAAGTTTGATGATTAATAAAATCGCTTGAGAGTTGAAGGCAACCAGAGAAGTTGCGGTTTCCCCATAGGGGGCCTGCAGCAGCTTTAGAAGAAGAGGTTTGGAGAAATTTCAGAATTCCAGCCTCCCATTCCAATCTCCAAGTGCATGCATGCCCCCCATCACATTCTGAGTTTTCCCCTCTCATCTGCAAAATTCCCCTAACCCCCCCCCCCCCCAAAAAAAAAAAACACAACAACCTACAGGTTCTGAAACTCCAGCCCCTTTCCCATCGCAAGCCTCCATTCCTCACCATTTCCAACCCTGCAGCAGCAACCCTAGGACTTTCCCCATCCCCTAATCCCTTAACCCCTCCCTTCCCCTACTCTAATACAACCTTCCAGCCCCTCTTTCTTACTTTGTCTTCTTCTTCTTCAACATTTTAACGTGCGGCAGTTTAGAAAACATACACCAGAATTCCCAACCCCTTGAAGCCTAGATCACATATATCTTCTAAACCCCAGCACCAATTCACCCCCCCCCCTATTTTTTAGGATCATCCTCCCTATCCCCCTTATTCACCCTCGATCCCAACCCCCAACCCCCATCCCTATCCTAATCTAAACCATAGAATTTCTGCAACTTGATTTCTTATTAGGAAACCCTAACCGTAGAATTTTCAAAACCCTAAACCTCCCTAGTCCATAAATTAAACCCTGAATCCTTTTAGGTAGCTTCCCTAGCACCCAAATAACACTCAACCTTAAACCCAGCTTAATCCAAACCCTAACTGTCATAAAACCCTAGAATCTCCAAAGTCCAAACCCTAACTCAACTATTCAGTTTTGAAATTAATGAAACAGCAAGGTTTTCAAACTTAATTCTTCAAACCCTAGACCCCTAAGCCTGGCCGAACCTAACCCTGACCCTTGTCCAACCTCAGCACCCATAAATCAGCCAAATACCTTCAACTGTAGGGTGATACAAACCCTACAAGACTGCTGATTCTCAGGAAAAGGATCCTGGAGTGGACCTCTAGGGCATTACCTCAATCAACCAAACTCCAAGTCCCGGTTCAAAATGTACTTTTCCCGACCACATTGATGGTATCTTGATCAGCAGCAGCCCTCACAATCATGGAGAACTCCACCCTCATCATATAGCTGGATTCTTTCCCTTAATCATGTTCATGTGTGCTAATTGGTCTACAACCAAAATAAAATCCAAATGGTGAAAAAGTAAAAGGCAGATTATAAAGTAAGAACTATTTCGCTTGAAACAGAGGTAGCCAAAAAACTGACCAGTATCCATGCCTTTACATGATGCAGCCTCAAGTGAATGAGGGCCAGTTCTTCCAAGATCTTTTCTATGAAAACCAACTCAAACAGGACCAAGAAAGGGCTTCTTGAAATTTTAGGTTATGGGATATGCATGGATTAAGGGTATGACATCAATTGAATTTAAACTAGTGGCTATATTTCCCTGGTGGGAATATCAAGGATAAACTGGGGCGTCAGTTTTGGAGAAATTTAAAATGGCATAATATCTAGTGGGATGGTGCATGTTCTTGAGATATGGGATGAAAAGTTATGGGAATGGGGTGAAACTTGGAGGGAATGTAAGTAATGGTATAGGAATATGACCCCCCCCCCCCCAAAAAAAAAAAAAAAAAAAAAAAAGCCTAGTTGGACTTGGATGGCTAAATTAGAAGATATAAGGGTACTTATTTTGGGGGTTTTAAGGAGTATGAAAAATCAAGAAAATTTTATATCTTGAAATCGGGCAGTCAAAATGAGATCAGATTAGGATATAAAGACACTAGGTTTGAGGAGATGATGTACCTAAAGTTTGAGACAAATTTAAAGATAGATTGGCATAGATCTAACCGTGAATATTGGGTCTCTTGAAAAGTCCAAAAATTCAAGAAAATAAAAGAGGAAAGATGATATGGGCAGAAGAATGGAAAGAAGTGCTGACTTGTTACTTGTAATGGGAGTCTAGTAATTGGCTGAGTGGAATGGTGAAGGTATCCTACAAGCACTGCTGAAGGAGAACTTTTCAAATAAAAATCCTAGGTTGCTTACTCGATCACATGGAGATCCCTTACCACTGATGAGAAGCTCTACTAACACCTTTCTCTTAGACAGGAATATTCTCTTCACAGACCACATTCTGAATTCTGTAATCTGTCACATGCCATGCCTTGTATGTGAAGCGTTACATAAGAAGTCCTAGTGAATTTAGGATTTAGAAACTGACCTAAACTATGAAAATAGAAGCTAACTGATTTAGATTCCTAAACTAAAATAAAACATAAGAAAAAGACTATTCTACCCCTATAATGTAAGTTGTGCAGAATTTACAAAATCAAACCAATTAAACGTAATAAAGTGGGGAGGTGCATCCATCGTCTTGCGTAATCAACTTAATCCTTTAGAGCTCAAAGGAAAATTATATAGTACCATCATACAACCAGCTATGGTGTATGGTGTAGTGTGTCAGTAGTTAAGAAGCATCATATAAATAAACTCAACATAATAGAAATGGGGATGATAAGACAAATGAGTGGCAAACTTAAGAAGGATACGATAAGGAATGATCCTATTAGAGTTGCTCCAGAAGTAGCTCTAATAAATGAATAATTACAAGAAAGTCGTTCGAGGTGGCACGTCCATGTTTAACGAAGTCCTGTAAATGCACCTATACAAAGAAGCAGTTTAATCCAAATTGAAGGAATTAGAAAAGCTAGGGGCAAACCTAAGATAACCCCAAAAGAAGTGGTGAGAAAAGCTCTACATAGCTTAGGCCTTGTTTCTAGTATGGCCTCAAACAAAGCTGATTAGAAGGCAAGAATCTATGTAGCGAACCCCATTTAGTTGGGACAAGGCTTGTTATTGTTGTAAACTAACATATTTTTGTGCATGGTTCAGATGTTAAACTTTTAGGCCCATAAAATAAGCCCATGACCACAAAAACATACTAAACAAAGGCTCAACTCTCATATCGATCAATCCTCCATTGATTACAAAGGGAAATAGGCCAATTCAGTGTTTGACCTGCCTCACTATGCCCTGTAGAGGTGAGAGAACAATAAATTCAAATTCCTTTCCCTTTTTCAAGGTTTTAAAACCTCTACGGCCTTCTCTTTTTTTTCATGAATTCAGCCCATTATGAGGAACTCTTCAAGTCTGCATGGATGCCAAGAATCCCCATAGCTTTGGTTGCCCCATCCACATAGACTGCCAAAAGATAGTACAATCAACTAGATGATCAACCTCCAAAATTTAGCCTCTAAGGACAATGCTTCCATAAAAGGCATCTACATGTGGAAGATCAGCATGACTACTTCGTCATCTTGAAGAAGAGAACACATTTTCCCCCCTTTCAATAGCTATTCATAGAATCATCATGTCATCAAAATTACTGGCTAGCAAAAATGCGAGTTCAAAGGTAATCTTTAAGGTAATCTTTTAACTCACGCAGCTACAAAAACCTACAAATCTGGGTATGTAAAACCATATAATGGAGCTCGAATCTAAAAGTACCTATGGTTTTACCCCAAATCGTTCTCGCTTATGCTGCAGTCCTTTTTCCCAGAACATAACAACACATGAATGTCCCAATTCGAAGTTCCATCAGCAGCTTCAATAAGTTACAGAATTTATTAATTCACAACTGGAAGGAGTATCAAAACCTTCCATGCTTCGGTAGTCCCAAGCTCTGGGTTCATATTCTTGCTCCTTAAAATCGATCGTCAGAATATATTGCCCCCCCGGGGGTGACGGGGGTAGGGGTGCTATATTAAAAAACCATGACAGAATTCACCTTCAGAATCACAAGTCACCAATATCAAAAGCAGCGGTAGATTTACATTAAAACTCAAAAGTTCCCATGACAGCATTAAAATTTAATAACCCTAGGGTTCTCATAAAGTGGCAAAAGACCAAAAGAAAACTACGTATAGAATCTCAGCTTGAGTTTTCTTGTAATTTTATTTTCTTGCATTGGTTTTGCAACATAGTTAAAAAACAGAATCGAATAAACTTTCAGAATTGAACGAGAACGGCTTGAAACCCTAGATCGAGATCCATTCAGGACAAAATTTAGGGAGTTTGAAGAGGATGAACAGAATTCACTTGAGATTCATAAAATTTAGATCCAGAACATCCAAAACTGAAATTAACCTACCTGAGGTTGCTTTATCTTTCCGTCAGATGAGTCTGGTATGACTGCAGGCTTTGGGAGGTGAGCATCATTTTCTTCCGCCATGAGAGTTCGCTCAGGATCGAGCTCTGATTCTCGCAGCGGTGACAAAAATGGGGGAGTGTCTACGAGTCGAATACTGGAAACGGATTGATGGCCACTATGACGTATGTAACCAATGGAGGAATGTCACGTGGAAAAAAATTGCCACATCATTGGTGAAGCACTAATTTCTGCCACTGCCTCCGAGGGCTTGGGTTACGAGTTACAACCAGAGCGGCAACAATGCTGGGCTAGGCCGGGCTTTTGCAATCCCAATACCAATGTCATATATTCTTAACTAAGCTCATTCCTACAATATGACTCTAGTCAGGGCAAAGATTATTGTCCCTGAATCTAAACCCGACAGCCAGGCCAAACTCATTCCCTGGCCCGATTGGACCAGGTTGGGGCTAGTTGGCACTAGCCCTAACCCTATCTCTATCCCTGATTGGTCCCATCTTTGTCCCTGATTGGTCATGTTTCTAGCCTTGTCTATAATTTTCATTGAGATCAAGCATAATCAGACATCAATTCACTTCAGATAAAAGGCTCCATTTCTCAAGTGTTACAATAGGCAATTATAAATTACTTTAAAAAGGTAAATAACAACACCCAACATGATGAAAACTAATAATTTGAGAATGGCCAACTCAAACACACAATTTATAATGAAGAGTGTTGCTACAAATATCCTGTTCGGTCACACGAACAAGCAAACCTGCATAAACGTGCTCGGCCGTGTTGGTAGAGTAATGCCTCTGACAGTCAAGTTAGCAAGAAGTTGATTTGGAGAAGAAAAGACAAACCTCAATGCTACGGAAGATAGTCTCATAACTCACTTACCTTCTCCTAGCCCTCTGTCCCCTTTATATGGATTTTAGGTTGTTTACCTGTATGATGATTGTAGAGTCTGACTAGAGTTTTTGCTGAAGAGTTCGATATGGACTCTACAAAGTAGAATTCTTTTGATCAACTAGGAATCTTAGTCTAACGGCTTTTAGAAGTTGATTGTGGATGAGACACTGCTCATCTTGGGTGCTAGGTGCTTACTCTTTCTCTATGGCCGAACCGTTATCATTCGAACCCGCCCAATTCACTAGGTTGAACCATGGTCGGTCCGGGTGGATAACCCAATCATTCACATAGGCCCCCTAGTCGCTTGGCGTCGATGGATTTGAGCTCGATCCAAGGGATATTACTGTTCCCGATCAATGTGCAGGTGGCCAGTTACTTTTGAATTGTTGATACCGTGCTTGTGTAACGCCTTTTTTTTTTTTTTGGTAATTAGTACTTTATTCAGAAACCTGAAGAGTGGCCGAGCAAAGCTCTAATAACCACTGACTGGAAATAGGCCATTCAACCTGGTTTGTAAGGTTAAATGCCTTCCTTGATAGGAGATCCGCAATTACGTTGGATTTCCTAGTAATGTGCCTTGCACTGAATTGCAAAAATTTGGAACCTATATACTGTATATCTTGGACAACAGGGAGAATATATGGAGGGGGAGTAGACCCATTCACAACGAACTTGATTAGTTCCTTGCAATCCGAGTGAACTTCCACATATGCATGACATCTCCCAATGCTTCTAATAGTCCAGCCCGCATAGTTAAAGCTTCACCTTCTAAAGGGGACCCAAATTTCTGAGGAGAGGAGACTGCTAGACATGGCTGCCCATCATTTCTTCTAATTAGGATTCCCAGACCACTTGCTCCTTCTTTCAGTCTCCAATAAGCATCCATATTGAGCACTATAGAGAATGGATGCATAGGAAACCTTTGAAATTCAGTTGCAGCTGTAGCAGTACCATCATCTCTGCTGAAAATGGTTTTGTTCTTATGAGTCCAGAATTCTCCATGGGCAGTTAATGCTTGTTGAATAACTTGCTCTGCTAACCATGATTGATTTCCAGCCACCCTTGCATTTCTTGCCTTCCATACATGCCACACCATGAAAGCACTAAGACTTTTTAGTTGCACAGCCTCCTTCTTACCCATTACGTCAAAAATCTTCCATGTTTTGATCCATTGCTCCATGGATGATCCTCCTTCCTCCTCAATACGCCATGTTAGAGGGCAAGCATACCATACTTGTCTAGCTAAGTGATAGTGGAATAAAACATGTTCAATTGATTCTTCTCCCTCTCCACATGCCCCACATAAAGTATCTAGCTGCATACCTCTTTCTTGGAGACCTTGGGCTGTGGCTAGTCCTTCATTTGCTACTCTCCACATAAAGTTTTTCACCTTTGGTAGAGTATCACAGGTCCATATTTCTTTCCAAATAGATTCATCAAGGTTTTCCCATTTTTTAAGAGTAGACGAGGAAGGTGTTGTTGCTCCTTCTAACTCTAACTCTTGTTCTTGTAATCTATAAGCCGCCTTAACAGAGAATTTCCCATCATTGCTGCCTCCCCAGATTAAGGAATCTGTTGTGGGGAAAAGGGATAGTTTCATCTTCAAAATCGTTGCTGCCTCGGTGGGAGAGAACCATTGTCGAATTAGCCCCTCTTTCTGTTCTCTTGATTCTCCATCAATGATATCCGTCACCCAATATAGAGGACACTGCTGTTCTCTTTTGAAGGAAACCTTGAAGTTATGAATCCCAAAAATCCATGGATCTTCCCATACTTTGATTGTCTTGCCATCTCCTATCTTCCATATCAGCCCTTTTTTCAGCACCTCTCTACCTTCCAATATACTTCTCCAAGCCCAAGATGGATTAGCCCCCTTCTTTGCTTCAAGGAATGTACTCTTTGGATAGTAGATTTGTTTTAAAAATCTTGCCCAATCAGCCTCTGGATTTGAGTATAACTTCCAAGCCACTTTACATAACATTGCTTTGTTATGTAATAGTGGTTCCTTAATGTCTAGTCCACCTTTACTCTTGTGCTTCACCAACCGCTTCCAGGATAGCCAATGAATGGGTGCTTTCCCGTCCTTTCCTCCCCAAAAAAACTTAGCAGCCTTTGATCTTACTTGTTGATGGATTGTTTTTGGTATTTTGAAGTGAGCAGCAATGTAGTTTGAATTCTGTAAAGCCACTGATTTCAGCATCACCTCTCTACGGGCATGGTTCAACAACCTACTCGCCCACCCCTCACATTTGGTTACTAGTTTTTCACTGATTGAGTGGAAGATATCAACCTTAGACACCCCAAAATCCGTTGGCAGTCCCAAATATTGAGTTGGACCATCACTACATTTGACTTTCATAATCTTTGAAAACCACCTTCTGATTCTTGGAATTGTATTAGGGCTAAAACTGATTGTTGACTTTCTTTCATTTATTGCTTGGCCGGATACTTTGCAATATCCTGCCATACTATCCTTGAACCCATATATACTTTGAAGGCGAACTGCAGAGAAAAGTAGGATATCATCTGCAAACATGAGACTGGTAAGAGGTTGAGTTCTTCCTTTGATACTGATTCCTTGAATTGTTCCTTCCCTCTCCCTTTTTGCAATTAAGTGAGACAAACCTTGCGCACAGATCACAAATAAAGCCGGTGATAGCGGATCTCCCTGCCTTATACCTCTTTCTGGCACTATGGAAAATCTCTCTGCTCCATCAATTATAAATGAATATCTGACTGAAGATAGGACATTCATAATTAGATCCACTAAACTCACATTGAATCCCAGTTTTGACATTATAGCAGCAATATACTTCCATTCAAGCTGATCATAAGCCCACTTCATGTCCACCTTCATAGCTAGAATAGCTTTCTTACCTTTCTTCTTTTTCTTCAGGTAATGGAAAGCCTCATGTTCCTTAAATATGTTGTCTGAAATTTCTCTGCCCTTCACAAAGGCTGATTGCTCCTGAGGTATGAGTGATGGGAGAAGTTGGTGCAATCTTGTGGCCAATACCTTGGTAGCTACTTTGATTGCCACTGGGCATAAACTGATCGGTCGGAAGTTTTCAACATGTTCGGGGCTTTCCTTCTTTGGTATGAGACACACCAAGGTATCATTAAAGCCTTCTGGGAAAAAACCTGTTTAAAAAAATTTACAACAAAGCGATGCAAGTCCTCATGAGTCAAGTCCCAGAAACATTGATAAAATAATGGTGGAACGCCATCAATGATCTCATCTCAAAAAGGGCAGCCTTACTTCCTCCTTGGCGGGTATTGCTAGCAGTGCTTCATTATCAACAGGGGTAACTTTCAAATTTAAACCATGTAAAGCTTCCTCCAGTGCTATATCATTGATCTCCATTAATGAAAATAGCTCCTCATAATATGTAGAAAATAAGTTGTAAATGGTACCTTCTTGTGAGCACCACATCCCTGCTGAGTTTTTCAGTTTTAGAATACGGCTTCTTCTTCTACGGACCAACGTTGCGGCATAGAAGAAAGCTGTATTTTGATCCCCTTCATTAAGTCACTGCACACTTGATTTTTGTTTCCAGAAGAGTTCCTCAGCTTCTAGCAAGGAGCCCAGTTCTGGCGCAATCACATTTTCTCTTTGTTGAGATTGTTCTTGAATAGGTAGTCCTTGTAACTCTGTTAATTCCTTTTGAAGCATAGAAATTTGGTATTGTCGGTTCCCAAAACATTCTTTGTTCCAGATAGTTAAACTTGTTTGAACATTAGATAACTTTTTAAAGAGAGGTGATGGGGCATTACAATCGGTTACTTGCTTCCAAGCTTTTGTAATCACATCTGCACAACCTGAGTTTTGCAACCACATTGCCTCAAATCGGAAGGGTCGATGTCCAGTAGTTGGCATACCTTCTGTATTCAAGGTAATTGGAGCATGATCAGACATTAAGGCTATATCTACGAATACCACCGATTCAGGAAAGGAATGGATCCACCCAATTGTTGCCAACGCACGATCCAAACGTTGTCTCACATTATTTCTTCCCAACCGATTATTGCTCCATGTAAAGGCTGCACCCTGATTTCCCAAGTCAGTAAAACCACATACCTCCACCATGTTTTGAAAGCCTCTGACCTGTTTCCCTCCTTTCCGATTACCTCCACTTTTTTCTTGCCAAGATAATATGGAATTGAAATCCCCTATTGCCAGCCACTTTACCTTCTGTATTCAGGGTAATTCCGATTACCCAATTGTTTCTTGCTTGTGTAACGCCTTGAATACTGAAATGACACAATTATTGTTAGCCGTTAGCCGTTAGCCGTTAGCCACTCGGGTCAACTGTCACATGTCCTTTGCAATCCGCACTGTTCTAGCCATGTGGCAGAGATGTCTCGTTGTGTTATCATGATTTTGTAATTTGAAAAGGTGCTTAATCTTTCATCGTTCATCTGTCAACCATGTACACCGTTGGATGGGTGTCTCGTGGTATCTCAAAAGGTGTCAAACCTTGATCATTGATGGATGTTTTATCTAATCCATTGGATAAGGATTTGAAAAGAGGTTTAAATACCCTCCTCCTTCTTCATCTTCCTCATTTCATCATGTGCATTTTTGTGAATTCTCAGAGCTTGAGTCCTCTGGAATCTTCTGTATTGCTTGTTGGGGTCTTCCTTCATCATTTTTAGCGCCCTTTTGGATCAAATCAGTAAGTGCTCCATCTTTTTTGCTTTGTTTCCTCTATCTTTTCAAGATATACAACTAACTATAGTTTGTTTTTGCATTTGTTTTCTGTTTGTGTTTTTCTTTTTTGATGTTCTTACTTCACCACCCATCTTTCCTCTCCATATAGCTTAGGGAAATTATGGTCTTGGTTAAGAGAGTAAAACTGTAGTTTCCAAACCTAGGAGAAACATTAACGAAGAAAGACCTTTGAGTTCTGCAACTATTAGTGATTCTAATAGTGAGCAGATGAGAGAGACCGAATAGTGCACTAGTGATTGGTCCGATGACCATTCAATGTCCTTATTTGGTTGGGACCCACCTGGAAATGATGGGGAAGAGTTTGAGCCAGAGTCTCAACTTCCACCTACCGCACCTTGTGATCAAAAGAAAACCATTATGAGTGCTCAGGCTTTATTTAAAGCTGAGAGAAATAGGTGGTAAGATAGTTTGACTCTTGAGGAATATGAGTTGGAAAAAAAATAAGGACTTATCGCCCAATCACATAGATTATGACCCAACCAGATTAGGTCCTGAATTCCAACCCTTCAATATGACAAAAGAGAGATTGGATTTTATCTGCCAAAAGTATGAGATTCCTTTTGAATATGTCCTTCGTGTCCCAACTAGTGAAGAGAGAGCAATTACTCTCCGACCATGAGAGTTTTCTATTTATGAAGATGCTTTTAAAAGTGGTTTTCGACTCCCTGTCCAAACTTCATTTAGAGAAATTGTTATTCACTTTCAAATGTGCCCAGGTATGTTAGTGTCAAATAGCTAGCGTAATGTGATATGCTTTTGGGGTTTTTTTTTTGTCAAGGTAGAGAGGTTAGGGTACGACCATCCCTTGCTATTTTCTCCATTTTTTATGGCAAAGAAGCAAGATGGATGGTTTTATTTATCCAAACGTACCTCCTCCCAATGTGGTTGGGATGGAATGGCACACTCCTGTCCAACACCAAGGGGTGGCACTAGAAGTTCTTTTTCGTCTGACCACCCTCTGAACCTTCTAGACTCAAGGACCAGCCAGAGGATCTAATGACATTCCAAATCTTTCTGAAGCCGAGGAGCGAGCCAAGGGGCGCATCCTCCAGCTACCCACCAAAGATAAGAACCGGTTCGCCGTTAACGGCCGTTGCCTGAGGAATACTCCAATGTCTTGCGTCACTGGGGATTTCTTCCCAGTGAGTAACCTACTAAACGTTTCTTTTTCTTGACTCCTTCTTTTGGTCGGTGTTTGATATTTACATGGTTTACTTTGTTGCAATGTTGTTGAATCCTGCATAATGTGCTCAAGCAGCCAACGAGGAGGTAGAGGAGGCCGAGACTTGTTGCCCAACTAAGCCTGAATGTTCAAGATCATTGAGAAGTGATGAGCACATTTATGTATGAAATCTTAGGGCATAAAGCATGCATTTTACACACTTAGTGTAAACTCCGGCCTTATCCTAACCCCGACCCGGCCCGGATTTTATACTGTTGCAGGTCCGAAGACCCGAAGTGGTGGTAGAAGAGACCTGTGGGCCCTTTTAGTGGATGATTCGATGCTTGATGCTGAGCCTATGGACATTGACAATGATGCCCCTCACTTGAGCACATTGTCAGTATTGGGTAAAAATCTGCGCATCGATGAAGATTGAATCAGTTGAAGCCCTTCCTGGAACCCCGTGATCAATCCGAAGGTATCTTCTGAAACTAGACTTGTTGATTGACTTGTAGGAGAAAACCCCGCTCGATTTGACCCTGTATAGCCTCCCGAATCAACTCATGAAGTTGTTGTCATGGCTTGGTCGAGTGCTTGGTTGACTGACAGTCGACCAGCCAGTCGACCAAGAGTAATGGAATTCAAAATTTCACTAAATCTCTTCCCATTTTGCCCCTACCTTTTTGAAACTTGTGAATGAGGACCTAAACTAATCATTGGCACTCCAGAGCTCGAGGTTGGACACTCTCTTGGGCTATTCCTTAATGTTTGGGAAGATCTTTGACTCCAATCATTATTGTATACATTAATCATCAACACAAGGTATGAATTCTTCTATTCCTCTACTAATCTATTCATTTTTCTATCAATTAATGATCTTGAAACCATGGCTGAAGTGCTGCAACCTTGCAAACACTTAACCATGAGTTTCCCCCCTTTCAATTCCTTAATCCTCCCCCACTCTTGCTATGCTATGATTCAAATGAGATTAATTGCACTCCATCACTTTGATTCTATTCAATCTAACCTATTTTGATTCAAATCTGATATGTAGATGCATGATAAGCTTAGACTATAATGAAATTTAGATTCTAGCTTGATTCTTAACACTCATTTGATTGATTCCTATCATCCTTTACAATTTTTATCAATTCCAATTTAATTCTTGCTAAGTATCATATAGAACCTCAAATTTCGATTTGGGTATTTTTGATTGAACCGTTGGATCATCATGAAAATTAGTGTGTAGTATCCTCTTACTGTTATAAACATGCCCTCCAAATTTCATGACGATCGGAGCACCGGAAGGGCAGTTTCGGATCAAGTTTCCATTTCTGTCTTGAAGATAACAAGTCTTGGTCGACTGCTTGGTCGACTGACTGACAATCGACCAAGCCAGTCAACCAAGAGCTGTTAAGGCCCTGTACTCAGCCGAATTGATCTGTTTGAACCCCGATTCAATTGCTTTCTTCTCTAACATTACTTGTATGATTATCTAGGGTATCAACACTGATTTTGGGACCATACTTGGTAATCATTGAATCTATTTACAACCTGATTAAGGTAAGGACAGTCGTTAACTCAAGTGTGTTAATTATATCAACATGCTTACATTATGGGAACTTAATGGTTATGTTCATATGAGTATTCCTTTACTATACATGACTGTTATGTGTTTTCTTATCAGTAATAGAATGTATATATATCATTTAGAATATCATGTTAAGTTTTACTTTATGATTTTATATATGATCAATCATGTTATGATATGTATTTGTTTATATGATGAATCATTGATTTAGTATAATATGATGAGATTTAGTTTGTGATTGACTACATACGACTTGGGATTGGGAAGTGTCCTTCCGACACTTCTGTCCTTGGACATCGGAGGGAGTAGTATGGGATATTCCCCGAAGGTGGACATCGACGCTTTCCCGGGTTGTTGGATGACATATATAGGATTGTCTAGGTGTATGATTAGGATATTTTCCCTTATCGTATCAGACCCGAATCGGAAGGGTATTGAGACCGAACGACCCGTGGTAGAGTATGGTTGAAGGGTGCTCAAGACCGGTATCCACTCCGTGAGAGGACTTGAACTATACTGCGGATACCCGAAAGGGGCCATTTGTTGGTAGGGTTGCAAATGGATAGACCTGGGCTCACGGGCGCTCAAGACCGGTAACCAACCCGTGAGAGGACGTGAGAGCTTCCCGTTTACCATTTGTGGATGACCAATAGGGTTGATGAGTCCGTAGTCCGAGTTGGGCGGTGCCATAGGATACGCTGACTCTAGTGTGAAGGATACAGAACCGAGTTGGTCGGTGCCATAGGGAAAGCATCCGGATCCGACATGATACGACCGAGTAGATGACTTGCATTGGGCTAGGCTTCGCCGCGACATGCGCCAATACTTATACCAATGGTGATGTGAGAGAGTGGTGACTAAATCCCCAACCATGGCTTGATGAGGACCTTACCCAATTACCACGGTAGACCCAAGATGTCTTATGATTGAGGGGGAGTGACTGACGACCCAAAGAAGTATGGTGCTATGGCTTAAAGCATGTATACCTTAGAGACTAGCATACTTAAGATTAGAATCATATTTCATCATTGTCTCATATCGTAATGCATCATATTTTGACTTGTGTTGACTGAACTGTGTATTATGAAACGACTTGCCTTGCTGAGTTCTTTTGAACTCATTCCTTTTGTGCAATTTGTTAGATTATACTGCAGGTACAGAAGACCTTGATAGCACATCCTATGACCCGAGCTATGATCCCGCATACTACACTTCGGGTGATGGCTACGCGGAGAGTCAGGATTGTTATACCGAGGAGGATTATAGTGCGTACCAAGGTTAGCCCCACATTAGTGAGGGAGTGGCCACATTGGGTTTACTTCATCCACACTTTTGAAGAAGAAACCTATATGTAGGCCCCATTTCCCTGGATAACTGTAATCATTTGGATATCTTCACCCTAACTATTATGGATTTGTTCTCGGCATAGATCTACAACGGAGGCTATTTACTTAATTAGGAGACTTATGGAAAGGTATAGAAAATGTAGGAAAGACCTTCATATGGTATTTATTGACCTAGAAAAAGCTTATGATAGAGTCCCTAGAGCGTTAATTTGGCAAGTAATAGAGAAAAGAAGTGTTGCAAGTAAATATGTAGATATAGTTAAGGATATGTATGATGGTTCGGTGACTAGTGTTAGAACAGTGGGGGGACAAAGTAAGGAATTCCCGATAACAGTTGGGCTACATCAAGGGTCAACTTTAAGCCCATATCTATTTGCACTGGTAATGGATGAATTAACCAAAGACATTCAAGATGAGGTCCCCTGGTGTATGCTTTTTGCGGATGATATTGTGTTGATTGATGAGACCCAAGTGGGGATTAATACCAAATTAGAATCATGGAGAGTAGCTTTGGAATCAAAAGGCTTTAAACTTAGTAGATCGAAGACAGAATATCTAGTTTGTAACTTTAGTCATGATCGGGCAGATGATGAAGTGGTGATACTTGACGATAAAGAGATTCCTCAGAGTGATTGTTTTAGGTACCTAGGTTCAATCATAAGTAAAAGAGGTGATTTAGAAGATGAGGTTTCCCAAAGAATTAAAATAGGGTGGATGAAGTGGAGAGGTGCATCCGGGGTCTTATGTGATCGGCGTATTCCATTAAAGCTTAAAGGAAAATTTTATAGGACCGTTGTCCGACCAGCTATGATGTACGGTGCAGAGTGTTGGGCTGTTAAAAAGAATCATATAGATAAACTCAGTGTAGCAGAAATGAGAATGCTAAGATGGATGAGTGGCAAAACTAGGATGGATAAGATAAGAAACGATCATATTAGAGTTGGTTTGGGAGTTGCTCCCATAAGTGATAAGCTTAGAGAAAGTCGTTTGAGGTGGCACGGCCACGTTCAACGGAGACCTATAAATGCTCCTGTTCGGAGAAGTGATATAATCCATATTGAAGGAACTAGAAGAGCTAGGGGTAGACCTAAGATAACCTTAGGAGAAGTGGTGAGAAAGGATATGTATAGCTTAGGCCTTGTATCTAGCATGGCCTTGAACAGAACTGATTGGAGGGCAAGAATCCATGTAGCCGACCCCATTTAGTTGGGAAAAGGCTTATTGTTGTTGTTGTTGTTGTTGTATAGATTGTAACTTAACTTTATTAACTACATTTCCGCTATTGCTGGAGGAGTGACTTTTGATCACTTCTTCTCTTTGAGACTATCTCTATATGAAGTTGACATTTAATATTTCTGCACTTTGATTTACTATCTTCTCTTATTCAATTGATCTATTTATTGTTTGTTTATACATTGATTATATTGTTCATGATTATGTTATCGTGTATGTGGGAGGCATGGCCGCTCGATCTGGATCTTCGGGCTATGGATCACATCCCGGGTATGCCAGATAGGATACCGGCTGGGTGGATGTGACACTTAGAGTGGAGCTACCTTGGGTTTTATGTTGTTTTGCAGATTTTAGGACTTTTCAATATTTAAGCCAATATTTGGAGTTTTGGGTATGAATTATGCAATTTTACATGTCAAGAGGTCCATTCAAATTCTCAAATGCGAAAATGGGCCTGATCTAGAGCATGATGGGCTAGAGATGTGATTATGGGCCAACTTCGAAATATGTAAGAGATAAAGAAGGCAAATTTGATCTATGACTGAGATTATAAATTATCAATCAAATCTACAAAGATATTCTTGAGAGAGTCCAACTGGAGAAAAGAGTCCTTTCATACCTCAATATCTTATTTCTTATTTGTGATTTGATTAAAGAAAGAAAAAGAGGAAAAAAGAATTATATTTAGATAAGGAGGAAGGAAAAATCCTGTTTTTGAATGTCTCTATTCAATTTCGATCAAGCCCTTGATCGAATGGTCAAACGGTGTCTGATCGAGCGGATTTTTGGAGGAGAGCTTCTCGACTTCTTGATCCTCAAATCCAAAGGTGTAATTGTGCATTTGATCTCTCTAAGTTAGTCCGATTAGTACGTCAAAACCCTAATTGGTTGAGTCAGATAGAAACCCTGAGTTTGATTCAAATTTTGTCAAGATTCATATCCCATGAAAACTCTATAAAAGGAGAGCATACTCCATCATGGTAGAATGTGTTTTTAGAGCTTAGTAGAAGCACTCTTTCTTCTCTCTTCAGTTTATTTAGGCTTTCTCTAATTTTCTTTGCTTGCATTTGTGAGATTTAAATTTCTAGATTGAATGTTTAGGTTTAAATTTTCTATGTAATGCAATTCAAGTTCAAGTTTCAAGTTTTAAGATTCTTTTTCTCTTGGGTCTAGCAATTGCAGATCTAGATCATTCTAGATCTAGATCTGGTTGTTAGGGTTGGTTGAGATTCGAATCGTTTGTTCAATTCGCAAATAAGTAACCTTCTTCAATAATCTTCTCTCCTCCCTCCATTCCCGCTTCTATCTACTCCTCCATATTCTTAATTTAGGATTTACTTTCAGCATTTATTTATTGTTCTCCCTTCCCCTGGGTCCTTGATCAGAGATGCCTACAGTCGTGCCTCTCTTTGGTTAAGGTTTCCCTTTCCTTTTATTACTCTATTATTTACTTTCTGCAATTTACTTTCAGCATTTATTTATTGTTCTCCCTTCCCCTGGGTCCTTGATCAGAGATGCCTACAGTCGTGCCTCTCTTTGGTTCAGGTTTCCCTTTCCTTTTATTGCTTTAATTATTTCTTTTCTGCAATTTCTTTTTCTCTAATATCCGTTCCCCTGATCGGTGGACTGTAAGCTACAAAAAGGGTCCACGGTCAAAGTCATTATAATTATACTCCCCTTTCCTAGATTCATAGCTAACATTCGGATCACTTCCCTTTTATTTTTATTTATTTATTATTCGCATTTTTTTCTGCCTTTATTTATTATGCGTTAATTATGTTTGCTTTAATTTTCGTTTCAATTCGATCGCATTAGATGTATGGATTAGGACCGTTCATTTAGTTTAATTAAGTAATTAACAAATTTGAATCATTGCACTCTCGCATTATCATTAAGAAGTTAATTCTAAAGTGGCATATTTCCTTGAGATCGACCCGTTAGCTACACGATACCGTGCGCTTGCGGTTACTTTTAATTTCACAAACAAGAAGCAATCTGACTCCTCCTCCTAAGTTGGCTAAAAAAAGAGGTAGTTTGCCTAATGTCACATCCCCTCAGCCGATACCCTAACTGCAATACCTGGAGGTATGATCCACAGCCTTGAAGATACTTGGAGGTATGATCCACAGCCTTGAAGATCAACTCTCCACAATCATCCTCTCACATAGCAGAACAATATAATCAAGAGCAAAGAATAATCATTGTATAAATATCTAAAGAAACAATCAAGGATGGATCTTAAGAAGTATCACAATGAATATCAGAGTGCGGAATAAATGATACCAATAACAAATCACTGATAGAGTATAGCCAAAATAACTCTAAAGTCAAAGCAGAAAGGTAGATCAAAACTCTTATGTAATACAACTGAATAAACTAAAGAAGTCTAATAATCAATCTATGTCTTCCATTGGTTCTTCTTCTTCTTCTTCGACCTTTGCGTTTTTCTCTTTGGGCTTGTGTACTTGCATCTGAGGATTTACATCCAGCTTGTGCTCCCAATGCCGAACAAGATGATGTTTATCATTATTAATGGATGCTATCAAAGTATTTCAGATTGGTACTTGGGTTGTACCACGAACCACTACCTTCTCCCACTATTTCTACAGCTTCATCATATAGGGAAGAGTCCTCACCATAGGAGCTCATGATCTCTTCCTCGCCTGCATAGTCATCTAACAAACATTGTTCTCGAAGGGTGAGCTCAAAAGAACTCAGCAAGTAGTTCAATCACAAATAACAACTACAAACAAGTTAGAACAAGCATGATGCAATGTGATATGAGACAGTAATGCAACTATGCTTCTAACTCTATATATGCTAGTCTCTAGTGGCAGACACATTAAGATAGAGCACCATACTCCTCTAGGCAGTCTTAGTCTGTAAAATCCGGCCTTATCCTAACCCTGACCCGGCCCGAATTTTGTACAGTTGTATGTCCGAAGACCTGGAGTGGAGGTAGAAGAGACTTGTGGACCCTCATAGTTGAATATTTGGTGCTTGATCCAGAGCATATGACATTGACAGTGTTGCCCCTTACTTGAGCATATTGTCAGTGTTTAGTGAAAATCTGCGCATCGAAGAAAATTGAATTAGTTGAAGCACCTAATGGACTCCCGTGCTCAATCCGAAAGTATTTCTTGAAACTAGACTTGTTGATTGAGTTGTAGGAGAAAACCCAACTCAATTCGGATCAGTTTGGCCTTCCAAATCCATACTCTAAGGTTGCTGTCAGCCTTGGTCGACTGACCAATCGACCAGCAGTTGTTAACTTCGAAAAATAACAAAAATCTTGACCATTTTGACCATACCTTTTTGGAAATCGTGAATGAAGATCTACCCTATTCATTGGCACTCCAAAGAATGAGGAGTGACATTCCCTAGGCCATCTCTTGGTGTTTGTGAAGATTATTGGCTCTAATCATTCAATCACTTCTTCAAGGTATGGATTCTCTTCTTCTCCTTCTAATCTACTCAATCTCCTATTAATTTCTACTCTTGGGACCATGGCTGAAGTGTTGCAGCCTTGCAAACACTTGGCCATGAGCCTCCCCTTTCATTTCCATCAATCTCACTTCATTCTTGCTATGATATACTTCCATTATGATTACTTACATTGCAATTCCATGATTTCTTTCATTTCAACCTATTCTTTAATTCAAACTGATGTGTAAATGTATGCTAGGTCTGAATTACTATGGATTCATGATTCTAAGTTAGTTCTTATCATTCCTTTAATTGATTCCCCATCATTCCTTGCAATTACAATCAATTCCAATTCAATTCTTGATGTCTAACATATGGAACATAGGGTTTTGATTTGGGTATTCATATTTGGACCGATGGATCATGATAAAATTTAGTGTGTAGTGTCCTCATATTGCCATGATCGTTCCCTCCAAGTTTCATATCGATCGGAGCACCGGAAGATCAGTTTCAGCCCAAATCTCCAATTCTGCCCGTTACTGTTTGCTCTGGTCGACTGCTTGGTCGATTGATAGTCGACCAGCCAGTCGACCAAGACATGACAACAACTCTGTCCTTGGCCGATTTGCTTCGTTTGACCTCCGATTCGATTGTTTTCTTATCTAATGTTGCTTATGTATTGTCTAGGGTACAAACACTGACTTTTGGGCTATTCTTGGTGATTCTTGGTATTATTTCCGACTCGATTAAGGTAAGGACGGTTGTTACCCCAAGTATGCTGATTATGCGAATCTACTTCTACTTTGGAAACTTAGTAGATATACTTCATTAGTGTATTCCTTAGCCATGTATGACTGTTGTATGCACTTTATATCAGTACTACTATGTTACTTGTCATTCGGAATATCATGCTTAATTATTCTTTATGATTACATATATGACTGATCATGTTATATTATGTCTTGGTTTATATAATGAATTATTGATCATGTATGATATGATGAGATTGAGCTTGTGAATGACTAAGTATGACTTGGGATTGGGAAGTGTCCTACCGACACTTCTGTCCTCGGACATCGGAGGGAATAGTATGGGATGTTCTATGAAGGTGTCCACCGATGCTTTCCTGGATCATTGGATGATATACATAGGATTGTCTAGAGGTATGGCTAGGACTATCCTTGTTGTATCAAACCCGAATCGGAAGGTTATTGAGACCGAACAACCCGTGGTAATAGTGTGATTTGATGGGCGCTCAAGACCAGTAACCACCCCCGTGAGAGGACATAGATCATGCTATGGATACCCGTTAGGGGCCATTTATTGGTAGGGTTGCAAATAGCTAGACTTGGGCTCACAGGCAGCCCGAGACCGGGAGTCATATCCGTGAGGGGATGTGAGAGCTTCCCGTCTACTATTTGTGGATGACCAATAGGGTTGATGAGTCCGTAGTCCGAGTTGGTTGTAGCCATAGGATACGCTGACTCTAGTGTGAAGGATACGAAACCGAGTTGGTCGGTGCCATAGGGGAAGTTTTCGGATCTGACTTGATACGATTGAGTAGATGACTTGCATTGGGCTAGGCTTTGCCGTGACATGCGCCAATACTTATACCAATATTGATGTGAGAGAGTGGTGACCTAATCCCCAACCATGGTTTCTGATGAGGATTTTACCCAATTACCCCAGCAGACCCAAGATATCATGTATGATTGAGGGGGAGTGACAGACGACCTAAAGAAGTATGGTGCTATGGCTTAAAGCATGTCTACCTTAGAGACTAGCATACTCAGAGTTAGAATCATATATCATTATTGTTTCATATCATCTTGCATCATATTGTGACTTGTATCGTATGATTTGTGTATTGTGGAACAATTTTCCTTGCTGAGTTCGATGAACTCATTTCCTTTGTGCAATTGTTTTTGTTAGACTTATCTGCAGGTACTGAAGACCTTGATGGCTCCTACTACGAGGCGAAGCAGGATCCCTCATACTACAGTGAAGGTCCTAGCTATTACGAAGGTTACGGTGAAGGTGCCGAGGGTGATTATCCTCCGTACCAAGATTAGCCCGACCTTGTTATAGGAGAGGCTGTGCTTGGTTTCTTTTTTGTATACATACGAGGACACCTTGTACAAGATGGAGGAGACCCTAGCTTAGGCCCTTTTCTGTCATTCTGGAGTTTGGTTATGTTTTGCTAACTTTTATGGATTTACTCCTTGATACTGGGTTTGTAACTTAACTTAATTAACCACTTTCTGCTACTACTGAGGGAGTGACTTCTGATCGCTCTCTCTCTTTTGAGAATTACCTTTATATATACTTGATACCTTATAATTTTCCACACTCTGATTTGGTTATCTATTTCTTATCCATTTCAATCTAGTTATTACTTGCTTAAAACATTGATTATATTGTTCGTGATTATGTTATCGTGTATGTGGGAGGCATGGCCGCTCTGTCACATCCACCCAGCCGGTATCCTATCTGGCATACCCGGGATGTGATCCACAGCCCAAAGATCCAAATCGAGCGGCCATGCCTCCCACATACACGATAACATAATCATGAACAATATAATCAATGTATAAAGTAAACAATAAATAGATCAAATGAATAAGAAAAGGGTAATTAATCAGAGTGCGGAAACATTAAGTATCAACTTCTAAGTGACAAAATCTCAAAGAGAAAGAGTGATCAGAAGTCACTCCTTCACAACAGCGGAACAGTGGCAAATCAAGTTAAGTTACAACCAGTGTTATGAACAAATCCATAGGAACTAGAGAGAGAATATCCAAACGATTACAATCATCCAGGGAAATGGGGCCTACATATAGGTTTCCTCTATCCTAATGATATCCTCTTCGAAAGTATGGATGAAGTAAACCCAACGTGGCCGCTCCCTCACTAATGTTGGGCTAACCCTGGTACGCACTATAATCCTCCTCGGTATAGCAATCCTGACTCTCCGCGAAGCCATCACCCGAAGTGTAGTATGCGGGATCATAGCTCGGGTCATAGGACGTGCCATCAAGGTCTTCTGTACCTGCAGTATAATCTAACAAATTTCACAAAAGGAATTAGTTCAAAAGAACTCAGCAAAGCAAGTCGCTTCATAATACACAGTTCATTCAACACAAGTCAAAATATGATGCAATATGATATGAGACAATGATGAAATATGATTCTAATCTTAAGTATGCTAGTCTCTAAGGTAGACATGCTTTAAACCATAGCACCATACTTCTTTGGGTCGTCAGTCACTCCCCCTCAATCATAAGATATCTTGGGTCTGCCGTGGTAATTAGGTAAGGTCCTCATCAAGCCATGGTTGGGGATTTAGTCACCACTCTCTCACATCACCATTGGTATAAGTACTGGCGCATGTCGCAGCAAAGCCTAGCCCAGTGCAAGTCATCTACTCAGTCGTATCATGTCAGATCTAGATACTTTCCCTATGACACCGACCAACTCGGTTCCATATCCTTCACACTAGAGTCAGCGTATCCTATGGCACCGACCAACTCGGACTACGGACTCATCAACCCTATTGGTCATCCACAAATGGTAAACGGGAAACTCTCACATCCTCTCACGGGTTGGTTACCGGTCTTGAGCGCCCGTGAGCCCAGGTCTATCCATTTGCAACCCTACCAACAAATGGCCCATTTTGGGTATCCGCAGTATAGTTCAAGTCCTCTCACGGAGTGGATACCGGTCTTGAGCGCCCTTCAACCATACTCTACCACGGGTCGTTCGGTCTCAATACCCTTCCGATTCGGGTCTGATACGACAAGGGAAAAATATCCTAACCATACACCTAGACAATCCTATATATGTCATCCAACAACCCGGGAAAGCGTCGATGGACACCTTCGGGGAATATCCCATACTACTCCCTCCGATGTCCAAGGACAGAAGTGTCGGAAGGACACTTCCCAATCCCAAGTCATACGTAGTCAATCACAAACTAAATCTCATCATATTATACTAAATCAATGATTCATCATATAAACAAATACACATCATAACATGATTGATCATATATAAAATCATAAAGTAAAACTTAACATGATATTCTAAATGATATATACATTCTATTGCTGATAAGAAAACACATAACAATCATGTATAGTAAAGGAATATTCATATGAACATAACCATTAAACTCCCATAATGTAAGCATGTTGATATAATTAACATACTTGAGTTAACGACTGTCCTTACCTTAATCAAGTTGTAAATAGATTCAATGATTACCAAGTATGGTCCCAAAATCAGTGTTGGTACCCTAGATAATCATACAATTAATGTCAGAGAAGAAAGCAATTGAATTGGGGTTCAAACAGATCAAATTGGCTGAGTACAAGGCCTTAACAACTCTTGGTTGACTGGCTTGGTCGATTGTCAGTTAGTCGACCAAGCAGTCGACCAAGACTTGTTATCTTCAGGACAACAATGGAAACTTGATCCGAAACTACCCTTCCGGTGCTCCGATTGTCATGAAATTTGGAGGGCATGTTTATAACAGTAAGAGGATACTACACACTAATTTTCATGATGATCCAACGGTTCAATCAAAAATACCCAAATCGAAATTTAGGTCCTATATGATACTTAGCAAGAATCAATTTGGAATTTATAGAAATTGAAAAGGATGATAAGAATCAATCAAATGAATGTTAAGAATCAAGCTAGAATCTTAATTTCATTATAGTCTAAGCTTATCATGCATCTACATATAAGATTTGAATCAAAATAGGTTAGATTGAATAGAATCAAAGTGATGGAGTGCAATTAATCTCATTTGAATCATAGCATAGCAAGAGTGGGGGAGGATTAAGGAATTGAAAGGGGGGAAACTCATGGTTAAGTGTTTGCAAGGTTGCAGCACTTCAGCCATGGTTTCAAGATCATTAATTGATAGAAACATGAATAGATTAGGAGAGGAATAGAAGAAATCATACCTTGAGTTGATGATTAATGTATACAATAATGATTGGAGTCAAAGATCTTCCCAAACATCAAAGAATAGCCCAAGAGAGTGTCCAACCTCGAGCTCTGGAGTGCCAATGATTAGTTTAGGTCCTCATTCACGAGTTCCAAAAAGGTAGGGGCAAAATGGGAAGAGATTTAGTGCAAATTCAAATTCCATTACTCTTGGTCGACTGGCTGGTCAACTGTCAGTCGACCAAGCACTCAACCAAGCTATGACAGCAACTTCAGGAGTGGATTCGGGAGGCTATACAGGGTCAAATTGAGCGGGGTTTTCTCCTACAAGTCAATCAACAAGTCTAGTTTCAGAAAATACCTTTGGATTGATCACGGGGTTCCGGGAAGTGCTTCAACTAATTCAATCTTCATCGATGCACAGATTTTCACCCAATACTGACAGTGTGCTCAAGTGAGGGGCATCATTGTCAATGTCCATTGTGTGAAACCCAGCCCTAACCTTGACCCGGAAACCTTGTTATTTGTAGGTCCGATGACCCGAAGTAAAGTAAGAAGTCAGCTTTGGGCCATCCCAGTAGAGGACTTGGTGTCTGGCTTTGAATCCATGAAGGTTGATGATGAGGTTCTATTTATGGAAACAGAATCCTGATGAAGATCTAATTAGTTGATGGACTTGGAGTGCTCTCTATCTTGGTTTGAAGGCATTTCTACCTACTAGGTAAGTCACTTGACTTGTGTGCAAAACCCCTTTAGGTTTGGATTTGATCTGGGCCTTCAATTCCCTGTTTTGGCCTTGCTGTCTGCATTGGTCGACTGATTGGTCGACTGGGCCAGTCGACCAATCCACTCGACCAATGGGTGCTGTCTTTGGCAATTAGGTTGATTCTTGCTCTATTTAAGTCTAACCTCGAGTCCACTTCGTATTTGCTGCCTCCAAACCCTCTGGAGCAGAACCAAAGACCTCTCGCAAGTCATCTCTCTTGCATCCTTGGAGTTTTCTTGGCGGATCTTCGTCGGAACTCTTCTTTTTGCATCAAAAGGTATGTCTACTCTCTCTTCTTCTCCTCCATCTTTGTTTTTCTTTCCTTTTTGAGTTGAGACAGTAGAAGAGATGCTGCATCCTCTGTTGCAAACATCTCTGAACATGTTCTCATGATCATCCTAAGGATTTAAGGCTAGAACAATGATCTTAACCATGATCATTGCAAGCTTTTGAAGGATTCATGATCAAACCATGATTTAATCTCTGTTAATTTCCTAATCTGAATTCTGATCTCTTTGGATCTTCTTTCATTGATCATGTTAGTGGTTAATGGTTGTGTTTTCTTTCTATGATCCATAATCCATAGAATTCTAGTTGTTCTCTTCTACCTTACTATGTGTTCTTCATGATGCATGATAGTACATATATGGTAGGTTTTATTTCCTTATTTAGATTTATGCTTCTAAGCCTTATTCTATGAAGACCTATGCATGTTTTCATGTTTTCATTACCGAAAGCAATGATCCATCCTCCTATTGTTCTTGTCCTTGTTTTCTATTTCAAAATTCATCAAGATCCATGTTTGATTTATTTATGGTAACTTTTTGTTTCCTAATTTGGATCTTGATACCTTGATTTGATTAGTGTTTTGAGGTCCCCTATATGCTAGAATACTACTGATGTAGTCTACCCCTTGATTAGTACCCTTTTGAACCACCAAATTCGGATTTCATATCTCAAAACTCGATTTTCTAAGCTATCGTCCGCATTGGTCGACTGATTGGTCGATTGGACCACTCGACCAATCCACTCGACCAATGAGTACAGCAACTCCAGAATTGGTCTGTTTCGGATGTTTTGCTATATTTTCTGTTAGGGATCTTTCCTAATATGTTGTATATACTTGTTTAGGACTTTCTTCTCAAGTTTGCCAAGATCTTACTTGATTTCTTAGGATTCTTTGCGAGTTATAAAAGGTAAGGATGGTTATTTCCTTAATTACATAGATAGCATGAATCTAGTTTCTATATTTGAATATCATGAATATGTTTCCTAAATTAGATTCTTACAATGATATACTACTGTTGCATAACTTTGATTACAGTAGCATTACTTATTCATATTGAATTGATTCATGTATGATTTACTTACCAATGTTATACAAGTGATTGTGATACTGATTTCTTTCCATATATGTAGTTACCATATATGTGATGATATGAATTGATGCATGTGTATGCTTACGTATGGTTTGGAAAGGAGAGGTGTCCTTTCGACACTTCGTCCTTGGACTACTACGGGAATATTATGGGATGTTTCCGGAGATGCCCTCTGGACACCTTCCTAAACTGTTGGATGACATATCTAGGATTGTCTAGTAGTGTTTGGCTAGGATGTCCTGTTATGTCGGACCCTAATCGGAGGGGTATTGAGACCGAACGACCCGTGGTAGCAATGGGGATTCATGGGCGCTCAAGACCGGTAACCAACCCGTGAGAGGACAGGAATCACATTGTGGGGGCCATTTATTGGTAGGGTTGCATATGGTTAGACTTGGGCTCACGGGCGCTTAAGACCGGTAACCAACCCGTGAGAGGACGTGAGAGCTTCTTGTTTACCATATGTGGATGATCAATAGGGTTGATGAGTCCGTAGTCCGAGTTGGTCGGTGCCATAGGATACGCTCGACTCTAGTGTGAAGGATACCGGAAAGGATCGTCGGGGACGAGGAATGGAAGTATCTGGATCTGACTTGATGTAACCAAGTAGAAGACTTGCATTTGGCTAGGTATTACCCCGACATGCGCCAAGTACTTATACCAAATGGTTGTGAGAGAGTGTGTTGACTTAACCCCCGCCAAGGTTTGTCCCGAGGGATGAAGGACCCATTACCAATCGGTCGCCCGAGATATCTTAAATGGTTGGAGGGAATCCAAGATATCTTAAATGGTTGAGGATGTGAGTGGACTTTCCTAAAGAAGTACGGTGCTATGACTTAAAGCATGTCCGCCAATAGAGACCAAGCATACATAGAGTTAGATTCATTCATTCATTGTTTGTCTCATATCATATTGCATTTATGATTGTTCGGAATCCTGCCATTTATGTTATTATGGATTTTAATGCCTTCTTTACCGAGTTTCTTTGAAACTCATTCCTTTATTGTACAATGTTGTTAGACTATCCTGCAGTACGGAATACTATGACGGTCCCTATGAGGAAGCGCAAGGCGAAGAGACATATCTCCAGGAAGGTGATTGCGGTTACCACAATTACTCTGAAGATCCCACGGGTGGTTATGCTCCGTACGATGCTTAGTCCGACCATTGAGTGGAAGCGTCCTTGTGCTATTTATGAGATCTACACCTACAAGGATGTCGTCTACAAAGTGGAGAATAATTTAGTTACCCAATGTACTTGCTACTGGGATTAGCTTTTATTTAGTTTATTCTTTCGAGCTACTTTTCCGCTGGATGTAAAGTGGGATTTTTGCTTCACTTTACTTATCTGTTTGACACTCTGATTATATCTATTATTCCGTTTCGTTTACGATTCATTCTTTCTTTATTGAATCAATGACTTATCTTCCGCACTCTTGTTATGGTTGTTCATGATTATGTTATTGTTTATGTGGGAGGTTGATCACTCGATACCTGATCTTCGGGCTGTGGATCACACTCTCGGGTATGCCAGATAGGGTACCGGCTGGGAGGGCGTGACACATTGGCTCAGCATCAAGCATCAAATCATCCACTAAGAGGGCCCACAGGTCTCTTCTACTACCACTTTGGGTCTTCGGACCTGCAACAATATAAAATTCGGGCCGGGTCAGGGTTAGGATAAGGCCGGATTTTACACGCTCGATCCTTGATCCTCGGGCTGTGGATCACATTCCTGGGTATGCTAGATAGGGTACTGGCTGGGTGGATGTGATAGAGTGGTATCAGAGCCCACGATCAAGTAAGGCCCCAACCACATAAACAACAACGGAACATTCCAAGTCACAAATCCAAGGTGACTCAATTATTCTTAGAAGTGAATAATAGATAACCCAGACTAGAAATCTGATTAATGAAGCATAAGTGAATTGTTGAATAACATACAATAACTACAATCTAACAATCATCACTTAATGAAACAAAAAAAGAGAAGTGAATAATGCACAATAATAGGTGAAACAAAAGTGACTTTCATTAACTTAAGTATGTTTAACAACAGATTACATGTGGAAGGCATAAACTGAAATCCTAGTACGATCTATCTATCTAGGAGATTGCCGCCGATCTCTAGGTGCTCTGACATCCTCGGTAATCTGGGTGAGCTGAGACGGCATCCGATCCTGTTTAGACTCTATCTGTGCAAGCCTCACCTCCAGCCTCTCATATAGCTGTGTTTGACTCGCCTCCATCCTCTCGTACATCTGAGTTTGCCTGGCCTCTAAACTCTCGAACAGCTGCTCCTGTCTGACCCCCATCCTCTCCATCATGGAAGTCATAGTCAGCATCTGGGCATATAGATTCGGTGTCTCAGGTGCAGCCTGTGATGGACCCCCGATCTCAGACTGTGATGCAGGAATCCCCTGATCATCGGGACCAACATCCTGCATCCCTGCATCATCCCCAGCCTGTCCCTCTACTGGAACATCCTCATCACCATCCTCAGACTCCGACTCGTCCCCTAGACTGGGAAATCTATCGACCTGATCTAACTGCATCAGCCCAATAGTCCTCGCACCGATGGAATACCTTGCACCTCCAACAACCCTCTCCTCATCGTCCAGGCCTACCCCAAAATATCGGAAGATGCGTGTCAATAGGATCCCAAAGAAAAGATTCCTAACACCCGGATGCATGACAACCTCGATCATAACCTTCTGCACAATGTAAGCCAGATCGATCTCGAACCCCATGTAGATCCGATAGATATGCAAGGCATCCACCACTGTAATCACATGGTGATGTCCCGCTCTCGGTATGATGTTCCTCCCTATGATCCGCCTGATAACTCTAGCTGATGGAATCATCTTGCCGCTGATCCTAAGCTGATAACACTCATCATCATCCCAGAGTGTTGCACATATCTCGTACAACTCATAAGGAAGTAGATGTCTGCTGAACTCCTCACCTACTGATATCCACACACATGCATGTGGGTAATGTGGAACCCCAAGAATCTCAACTAGTGTGTGAGTAGTAAATCTAATCTGAGTTTCTCTGACTCGCTATCACTAACTCCATCTTATCAACTGGGCCCTCCTCGAATGATGTCAGATTGCTGTAAAACAGCCGGGTACACCGACATATCCTCGGTGAATAGGTGTGTCCATCCCAAAGTGTCGAATCTCTCCCCGATCCAAAATTTCGTCAACTCTCTAGTCCGTAATGGCTGGCCATACTCTATGTGGCAATGCCCGAAGTATACCTCGTAGAGGAACTCAGCCAATGGTGTAACGAAGCGGTGTCGGTCGATCACCTACGCTCGTGGCAGCATAGGCACCTGACCTCCACCTCTCCTAGCTCCCACTACTCTACTTCAACCGGGACCTCCTCGTCCTCATCTCTCCATAGTGTATATATACCTGTAGAAAAGATCAACAAGTCAATGTTAGAAGATTACCCAAAATTGGACATGAAGGGCGTTTTCGTAATTTTTCGGAAATTTTGGAATTTGGGGAAATTCAAATTGAGTATACTGGCATATGCACAATACTTAGAATTGCATGATTATGAAGTTTGTTGGAAGAAAATCAGTCGAAATAGCGTCCTAAAGTTGAAAATTCAGCAAGTTAGAAAAGAGGAATTTCGGCATTTGGGTCAAATTTGGGGATTTTTGAAATTGGTTAAAACGAATTGCATGGCTATGTGTAGCATGTCATTTGGAATGTGTAGCATCTAATTTGGTGTTAAAACTCCTAACGATTTGGGAGAAATCAAAGTTTTACCGAATTTGGGAATTTCGACTACGTTAACGAAAGCAAGTTGGGATTTTGTGTTTACTTGATGTTTAAGGTTTGTTTTTGCATGAAAACTATGGGATTATGTTTCTAAGCATGCATGAACGTGTTTCTAACCTAGAACAACAAGTTTAACTTAGTATTTTGAGAAATCTAAGTGAAGAAATCATTTGAGAAGATGATGAATAGTGATTTCCTTACTTGTTTGAGTAATGTGTGATGTGTTGATGTTGTGGAAGCTTCAAACCACTTGGAATCTCCTTAGAAATGATTGCAAGTTTGTTCTTCAGAGCCCCTCCACAAGAGAAATGAGTTAGAAATGAGAAATGAAGTAACAATGAAGTTTAAAAGCTAGATTTTTCGTTGCTGTTGAGCTTGGTCGATGATCGACGATCGACGATCGATCGATCAAGTCGACATGACAATGAGATCATCAATTGTGAAAAATTGGTTTTTTGTGAAATTTTTGGGTTTTTGACCAATGTTTGATTAATTGCTTGTTATATTGATGAATCTATGTATGATTTTAGCATTTTAATCATATGGTCAAGTGAGTTTTGATGAATCTTCGTGTCTCAATGTGGTCGACTTTGTTTTGCAAAATGGTTCTTTTGAAAAATCGTCTCGTCGGTTCCGGTAGTACCGGCAATGAAGAGACACCTGTTGGGGGATCTGACCAACAGACCCAAGAGGATAGCCATACTACTAATGGCTTCCCCAATGCCCCTGATATTGGAAGCTTCAAGGACATTGCCAGCTTCATGATGAATATGATGCAGAGTGCAGCAAGCCCAGTTTAATCAGATGATGGCTGGTTTTGTTACTCTTCGGGAAGAGAATCTCGCAGGTGGGCATGGTAACCCAGGAGTGGCAGCCCCGTATGTGGAGAGGGTCGCTGGAACCCTGCATACCAGGTTGATGGAGAGTTTCTTAAAACTGCAAGTGCCATCTTTTACCGGTGTATCAAAGGATGTTCTGTTCCCTAACAGATGGCTAAGGGAACTAGAGAAGGCCTTCCGGCACTTATAGTGTACTGATGCCCAAAAAGTACTCTTCGCCGAGCAGAAGCTTCAGTAGGAAGCGGATGCATGGTGGACTTCATCTCGCCCTATTCTCGAAGCCCTCCATGCTGGTGTTGTCTCATGGGATGCATTTAAAGAAGCCTTCTGTAAGAACTATTTCCCTGAGGCAGTGAAGGATGCCAAAGAAACAGAGTTTATGGCATTAGCTCAAGGTTCCTTATTAGTGCTGGATTACCAGCAGAAGTTTGAAGAGTTGTTCTTTTTCGCTCCTAATTCGATAAAGCCCGACAATGCAAAAGCAAAGAAATTCTTCAAAGGACTGGGGCCATCTATAAAGGCATACCTCACCATCCTCCCTCTTGAGAGCTATGCTGTAAAATCCAGCTTTTACCTAACTTTTACCCGACCCAGAAACTGTTGTGTTTGTAGGTCCGAAGACCCGAAGTGGTGGTAGGAGGGACTTATGGACCCTACTAGTTGATGACGTGGTGTCGGAACTCCAGTCTATGGACATTGATGATGTTGCTCCTTCCTTGAGCACATTATCAGTGTTAAGTTAGAATCTGTGCATTGATGAAGAGTGAGACAGTTGAGATATCAAACGGACTCCTGTGCACAATCTGAAGGTACTCCCCGAAACTAGACTTCTTGAGTGAACTATAGGAGAAAACCCCATGCAATTTGACCTTGTATAGCCCTCCAAGTCCACACCTAAAGTTGCTGAACTATTCTGAAAAATTCTGCAGAAACATGTATTGGTTGGTACTATTGGTCGATACCATCAACCCAATGTATCGACCAACAGTGTTGCTGAACCCAGGTTTAAAGATTCTCTGGAATATTCTTCATTCTATTTAATCATTCCTCGAGGCTGGAGCCCTATTCCAATGATTGCAACTCCTGAGAACCTGGAAAAGCCTCTCAAGAACTCCTCCTTGGTAATGGTGAAGCATCTTCCTCATTAATCATTGTCAACTACTCACTTCCACTCTCTTTCTCTACTCTTAAGGTATGACTCTCTCTCCTAGTCACTTTCTCACTCATCTTTACTCTTATTTTACTGTTGGAACCATGGCCAAGGTGCTGCAACCTTGCAAACACCTTGCCATTAGTCTTCTTTACCTATTACATTAATGTTTTCCCCTATCTTGCTATGATTCACTTACCTCTTGATCATTAACTATGCATTTCCATGATTTGTTACTCACCAACTTGCTTTGTTTACCAAAACTAAGATAAAGCCTATGATTAACCTAATCTATACCTTGCATATGATTTCAATATTGCTCCTAAGTGATTCCCTACCTAATCCATTATGTTTTCCCCCAATTTGCATTAAGCAATAACCAATGCCATGATTTCCAACTCTTGAACTTGATATGCCAATTTGGGGATTTCTAAATGGATTATTGGATTATGTTAATTCCTTGATAATTAGGTCCCTATGTTGTGTTTAGACTATTCCCCAAGTTTCGTATCGATCCGAGACCCAAAAGACCAAATTTGGACCAAAACCCAAAAACCCAGCTTGTTGTCCGAGACTCTTTGGGTCGATGCTTCTTGGTCGATACCATCGACCCAATGTATCGACCAACAGAGTTGCTGTCAGCAACTTTTGCCTAGTTTTGATTCGTTCGATCTCCGATTATTCTAATTTCTTCTCTAATCCTTCATATATGTTTGTTTAGGGTTTTAAGACTAATTGGGCCACTTGCTTGTGATCTTGGACCATCTTCTTCTCCAACTTAAGGTAAGGATAGTTATCGCTATAATTATATAGGATGTGAAATTTTGACTTGGTGTTCCTAACCTAGTGAACATAGTCTCTATTTCATATTCTTATCATGTAAGACTTGTTACATATGTCTTTTAACAGTAGCTTTGTGTTTACATTAGTTTTTTCTCAATGTCTTATTATGATTATCAATTTCAATATATGATAAATTATGTCAATCTCATGAATAGAATGTTTACTATGATGTTGTATCTTGTGAATTGATATGATGAACTTGGGCATGTGATTGCTTAAGTATAACTTGGGATTGAGGAGTACCCTACCAGTACTTCTGTCCTTGGACATCGGAGGGAATAGTATGGGATGTTCTCCGAAGATGTCCATCGACGCTTTCCCGGGTTATTGGATGACATACATAGGACTTGTCTAGTGGTGTTTGGCTAGGATGTCCCTATCATATCAGACCCGATTTGGAAGGGCATTGAGACCGAACGACCCGTGGTAGTAGTGTGGATTTGTGGGCGCTCAAGACCGGTAACCACTCTGTGAGAGGACGTAAATTGCATTGCGGATACCCGAAAGGGGCCATTTATTGGTAGGGTTGCAAATGGCTAGACTTGGGCTCACGAGCACTCAAGACCGGTGAAATGGTCCGTGAGGGGACGTGAGAGCTTCCCGTCTACCATTTGTGGATGACCAATAGGGTTGATGAGTCCAGTGAGTAATATCCGTGACTCTAGTGTGAAGGATACCGAAAAGGATCCCGAGAGGGGAGGAATGGACGTATCTGGAACTGACATGATAAGATTAAGTAGATGACTTGCATTGGGCTAGGCTATACCTTGACATGCGCCAATACTTAGACCAAATGGTGATGTGAGAGAGCGGTGACTGAAACCCCAACCATGGATTTGTCCGAGAGGGATGCAAGACCCAATTCCCCCCGGTGATGAGTGACTGAGACTACCTAAAGAAGTATGGTGTTAAGGCTTAAAGCATGTCTACCCTAGATGACCAGCATACTTAGAGTAGAATCATATTGCATCATATGTCTCATATCATCTGCATTATTTCATTATTGTTATCATGTGGCTTATGTGTTGTGGAATAACTACCTTGCTGAGTCTTTTGAACTCATTCCTTTTTCTGTTGCAATGTTTTGTTAGATTACTCTACAGGTGATTATTCTGATGGTATGTTCCCCGAGGCGGACCCGAATACCCCATACCACTATCTGGAGGCTAGCTACAATGAAGACTTCGGTTACGGTACCGAAGAAGATCCTTCGGCGTATCAGGGTTAGCCCTTGGATAGTTTGGGAGCAGCCATGTTGGATCTCTATGGTCTTCACTTTTGAAGAGAACTTATTTATTGTGGAGAAGACTTATGCGTAGCTGCCCACCCCCTTCTTTTGTGTCAATTAAACTTGGAAGAATTGTAATAACTTGTAATTTATCTTCACAACTTGAGATTTGTAATTAACTAGTTTTGACCTCACTTTCCGCTTGATTGAAGGAGTGGATTCCGCCCACTACCTTCTTGTTTTTATTTCAGCACTCTGATTATCTTTGGTATCTCATTTCCGAATTCTATTATTATCGATTGTTTAGTTTAATAATGATTGTTCATGATTGTGTTATCGTCGATGTGGATGGTGTGGTCCCTGGACTTTGGATCTTCGGGGCTATGGATCACATCCCGGGTATGCCAGATAGGGTACCGGCTGGGTGGATGTGACATATGCCCAGGTAGTTCAGAATGCTAAGAAGTTGGAAGAAGCTGAAATAGAAAATGCGCGCGTCCAGAGGCCTTGGCAGCCTAGGCACCCCGGTCTTGTGGATCGCATCGAGTGTCATTTTGTGAGGCCTACACCATATCCCACTCCTACCTTCCAGCCAAGGAGTGTGGGTCAGAGTTTTAGTGCTACTTATGTGGGTCCTCGTGGCCAACCTAGTGGAGCTCGACCTACGGGATTTGTGCAGCCCCCACGGCCAAGTATGGTACACCCTCGGCCAGCATTCTAGAGACCTCCTGTGGCAACTACTTCGGTGGAACCGAAGGATCTTGTTTGCTTACTTTGTAAGCAACCCGGTCATTTTGCTCTCTTTTGTTCGAAGAAGCTTGCCCGGCCTAGTGCTTCTGCTCCAATTGTGAGAAGCGCTCGTGTTCCGCCCCCTAGCCCCTCCCTCCCTCTGGCAGAGTATTCAGCATATCTGGTGTTGAACAGGACCCTTGTCATGAAGTTGTCACAGGTACATTGTTAGTTGCTTCTTTTCCTGCATTTGTTTTGTTTGATATGGGTGCATCTCATTCCTTCATCTCATCTACATCTGCTATGAAGACTAACCTAACACCCAGGCGTTTATCTAGTTGTTTGTCAATTAGTACCCCTGTTGGGTCTGCTGTTAAACTAGATAAAGTGTTAGAAGAATGTCCTGTGTTAGTTTGTGGAAAGAACTTGAAGGCAAATCTAGTGTTGTTTGATATGAAGGATTTTGATGTAATCTTGGGAATTGATTGGTTGACATCCTACAATGCTGTAATCTTGTTTTTTTCGAAGAAGATTCAGTTTCGAGGGGAAAGAAAATTCAGTTTTCAAGTTTCAAGGCAAAAAGGGAAGAGTTAGTAAGAAGACTTTGACCGCTTTAATACAAGTCCATGCTTTGGTGGAAAGTGCTTCACCTGGAAGCAAGGTCAAAGAAGGGAAGAGACTTGAAGAAGTCAGAGTTGCTTGTGATTTTGCTAATGTGTTTCCAAACGATCTGTTAGGATTGCCCCTTGATAGAGAAGTTGAGTTTTCCATAGACTTGACTCCTGGAGCGTCTCCGGTATCTAAAGCTCCATATTGAATGGCACCTACCGAGCTAGAAGTGTTGCAAACACAACTGAATGAGCTCTTAGAAAGAGGTTTTGTGCAGCCAAGTGTATCACCATGGGGAGCTCTAGTCTTGTTTGTGAAGAAGAAAGACGGTAACATGCGTCTATGCATTGACTACCGAGAGTTGAATAAGTTGACAGTCAATAATAGATATCCGCTGCCCCGATCGGTGATCATTTCGGTGTTCTTGAAGATTGATTTGAGGTCTGAGTATCATCAGTTGAAAGTGAAGTCAAGTGATATCTTTAGGACAACATTCAGAATAAGGTATGGACATTATGAATTTAGAGTTATGCCTTTTGGTTTAACTAATGCTCCTGCCGTGTTCATGGATCTCATGAACTGAGTATTTCATGATGTGCTTGATAAGTTTGTAATCGTTTTCATTGACAATATCTTGATCTACTCGAAGAATGAAGAAGAGCATGTGAAACACCTGAATTTCACGTTGCAAAGCTTGAGAGAAAAGAAACTCTATGCTAAGTTTAGCAAGTGTGACTTTTGGCTCTCAAGGGTGGTGTTTCTTGGTCATGTTGTTTCAGCCGAAGGTATCCGTGTTGACCCGGAGAAAGTGCAAACTGTTACCGACTGGGAAAGACCAAAGACCGTGACTGAGATAAGAATTTTCCTTGGATTGGCGGGATACTATCGAAGATTTATTGAGAACTTTTCTAGGTTGGCTGCTCCTATGACCAAGCTAACTAGAAAAGAAGAGAAGTTTGTGTCGACCGAAGCTTGCGAGAAGAATTTTGAAGAGCTGAAAGTTAGATTGACAAGTGCTTCGGTTTTAACTATACCTAATAGTTCCGGTGGGTTGACAGTCTACACTGATGCTTCCAAGATCAGTTTGGGTTGCATGTTGAAGCAACATGGTAAGGTAGTGGCTTATGCCTCTCGACAATTGAAGGATTATGAGCGGAACTACCCCACTCATTATTTAGAGCTTGCAGCCGTTGTCTTTGCTTTGAAGATTTGGAGGCATTACCTATACGGTGAGAAGATCGCTATCTTCACAGATCATAAGAGTTTGAAATACTTCTTCACCCAAAAGGGGCTGAACATGAGACAAAGAAGGTGGTTGGAATTGGTCTCTGACTATGATTGTGACATCCAGTATCACCCGGGTAAAGCAAATGTAGTTGCGGATGCTCTTAGTAGGAATGGTCAAAGGAAGGAATTAAACTTGTATGCTTTGAGTCGGCCTTTGTTGTCGTTGATGGAAAGGTTTGGTTTGGAAGTGGTCCCTGAGGGTTCGGATTGTGTTCTTTATGCCATGATGGCAAGATCCACCCTTAGAGACCGGATTGTTGCTTTGCAGAGTTCTAATCAAGAGTTGAAAGAGATGATTGAGAAGACTGCCTTGAATTCAGAAATGGACCTTGCTTTTAGTACGTCTGTAGATGGTACTTTATTGTTTAGAGGTAGACTTTATGTGCCAGCTGTTAAAGAAATCAAGAAGGAAATATTGAAAGAAGCACACCAGTCAATCTTTACAGTACACCCTGGAAGTACCAAAATGTACAAGGACTTAAGGGAACATTTTTGGTGGAATGGTTTGAAAGCTGATGTTGAAGATTTTATTGCCAAGTGTGAGAGTTGTCAACGAGTGAAAGCCGTTCGTCAACCTCTGTCCGGATTGCTTCAGCCCCTTCCTATTCCTAGTTGGAAGTGGGAAGATATCTCCATGGACTTTGTAACTAGCTTGCCTCAGACAAGTAAAGGAAATGACACTGTGTGGGTGATTGTTGATAGGTTGACCAAATCAGCCCATTTTATCCCTATGAAGATCACCTATACTTTGGATAAACTGGCGAGACTCTATGTGGACAATGTTGTGCGTCTGCACGGAGTTCCTGTGAGTATTGTTTCTGAATGGGTTCACCTCAAGGTTTTGGAATGGGTTGCAGAAAGCCTTGGGAACCCAATTGAATCTGAGTACAGCTCATCATCCACAGTCTGATGGACAACCTGAGTGGACAATTCAAATCTTGGAGGATATGCTTAGATCTTGTGTGGTGGATATGGGTGGAAATTGAGATGAACACTTAGCTTTGGTTGAGTTTGCCTATAACAATAGTTATCAAGCAACAATAGGCATTGTCACATCCCGCCCTAAATCCACCCAGGGGGTACCCTATCTGGGTTACTCGGGAGTGATCCACAACCCAACAGATCCAGTTTAGGAACGATCCTATCCACTTAGCACAATAATATAATCAAAAGCAAGAACAAATTATGGTATTCAAGTAATCTAATAATAAAAGTTAAGAAATGATCACAGAAGGATCACAAAGAACATCAGAGTGCGGAATAACAAGTACCAAATCAAAAGACAACTATAGAGTATAGCGGAAATATACTCTACAAACGTGTGCAGAAGGTAGATCGAAATAAGGTAAATATTACAACCAGATCTCCAAAGAGGGAAATAAAAAGGTAAGCAACTAAGTTACAGTTTCTTCTAAATTATACAATGTCTCCTCAATAACATAATCATAAGAAACTAAGCCAGGCCGGATCTACTCCTGACAATTATGAGTCTTGAACTGATAGCCATCACAGATGTAGTCACCGTAGCCAAAGTGGTATGAGTCACCAACTTAGTCTTCAAAGTGTTGACCGTCACAGTCAATAGTAGTAGTACCTGCAGAAAAGTCTAACAAAATATGTTGCAGAAAGGAGTGAGTTCAAAAGAACTCAGCAAGAAAAGTTATTCCATAATAACATAAATCATATGATGCATAGCATAGCATGATGCAATATGATATGAGACAATGATGATATATGATTCTAACCCTAAGTATGCTAGTCTCTAGGGTAGACATGCTTTAAGTCATATCACCATACTTCTTTAGGTAGTCTCATTCACTCATCACCGGGGGGAATTGGGTCTTGCATCCCTCTCGGACAAATCCATGGTTGGGGGTTTCGGTCACCACTCTCTCACATCACCATTTGGTCTAAGTATTGGCGCATGTCAAGGTAAAGCCTAGCCCAATGCAAGTCATCTACTTAGTCATATCATGTCAGTTCCAGATATGTCCATTCCTCCCCTCTCGGGATCCTTTCCGGTATCCTTCACACTAGAGTCACGGATATTACCCACCAGACTCATCAACCCTATTGCTCATCCACAAATAGTAGACGGGAAGCTCTTACGTCCCCTCACGGATCATTTCACCTGTCTTGAGTGCTCATGAGCCCAAGTCTAGCCATTTGCAACCCTACCAATAAATGGCCCCTTTCGGGTATCCGCAATGCGATTTATGTCCTCTCACGGGATGGTTACCGGTCTTGAGCGCTCACAAATCCACACTACTACCACGGGTCATTCGGTCTCAATGCCCTTCCGATTCGGGTCTGATACGACAGTGACATCCTAGCCATACATCTAGACAAGTCCTATGTATGTCATCCAATGATCCAGGAAATCGTCGATGGGCATCTTCGGAGAACATCCCATACTATTACCTCCGATGTCCAAGGACAGAAGTACCAGTAGGGCACTCCCCAATCCCAAATCATACCTAAGCAATCACATGCTTATTTCCATCCATTACATATCAATAATACATTATCATATTGAAAACATGTCATAACATCTCATAATACAGTGTGTAAATAAATGACAAGAATAAGTAAACATGATAAACCAAGTAATTAAGTATGGTGCTACTATCATAAGGTAACTATAGTAGTCATTAATGTCTAAAATCAACTAATAAGTTAAGTCTACTAAGTTACCAACAACAGTGTAAAAGTCATACAGTCTATGTTATATGGCAATAACCGTCCTTACCTCAAATTGTGAAGAAGATGATCCGAAGTCACAAGAAAATGGTCCAATTATAGTCTTAAAGCCCTAAACAAACATACATGAAGGATTAGAGAAGAAATCAAAACAATCGGAGATCGAATGGATCAAAACTGGGCAAAAGTTTCTGACAGCAACCTTGTTGGTCGATACCTTGGGTCGATGGTATCGACCCACTGTATCAACCCAAAGGGTCTCGGACAGCAAGTTGGGTTTTTGGCTCAAAGTTGGTCTTCCGGGTCTCGGATCGATACGAAACTTGGGGAACAGTTCAAACACAATATAGAGACACCAATTATCAAGGAATTAATATGATCCAATGGTCAATTTAGAAAATCCCAAATTGACATATCAAGTTCAAGAGTTAGAATTCATGGTCTTCAATGGAATCAATTGCAAATGCAAGAGAGCTTAGGAATTTAATCAATAGAATGATGAGCAGAAGAATATAGACAATTGCTAACATATAATCAGACCTCATTGCTAAAGAAAATCAGATTAAGAAAATGAACTCATGTTGCCATGAAGAGGAATCAAAGTAAGAGAGCAAGAACATCAAGTTTCATAATGAGATCAATGCAATTGCAAGGGAGAGCAGGGATTCAATCAAGAGAATGATAGGCAATAGATTAGGAATGATTATTAACATATAATCAGACTTAGCATACTATAGGAATCAGTTTAGGAGATGAAATCATGTTGCTATGGAGGAATTTCATAAGAAAGACAAGGTTAAGAATCGATATGAGATACATAGCATTGATAGAATGAATAGGGGTTTATAGGAATCACAATAGACATTAGAAGAGGTGGTTGCAAGGTTGCAACACCTCCTTCATAGCCCCAACAGCAAGAATAAGGTGAGGTAAAAGTAAATTAGAAAGAGAGTGAGAGATTACATACCTTGTAGAAGAGATTAGAGAAGAGAGACAAAGGATTCTTGAAGAAGATCAACACCCAAGTCAAGGAGGAGGCTTAGAGGAGCTTTCCCACGTTCTCAAATGTTGAAATGAGTGAAATAATGTTTTAGGTTCGAGGTTTCACTTAAAAGGAGGAAGGAATATCCAAAAAGCACCTTTTTATTCGAATCTGGGCTTGTTGGGTCGATACCTTGGGTTGATGGTATCGACCAACAGTATCGATCCAAAGTAGTTTCAACAGAATTTTCAAGAATAGTTCAACAACTTCGGATGTGGATTCGAAGGGCTATACAAGGTCAAATTGAGTGAGGTTTTCTCCTGCAAGTCAATCAAGAGTATAGTTTCGGGAAATATATTCAGATTGAGCACAGGAGTTCATTAGGTATTTCAACTAATTCACCCCTCTTTGGTGCACAGATTCAAAACTAACACTGACAATGCTCTCAAGTGAGGGGCATCATCGTCAATGTCCATGGGCTTGGGCTCCGACACCAAATCATCAACCAAAAGGGTCCACAAGGACTTCTCCCACCAATTCGGGTCATTGGATCTACAGACAATACAAATTCCAGGCCGGGTCAGGGTAAGGATAAGGCCGGATTTCACAGGATCTACCCTAAGGAAAAGGTCGGACATGGCCTTCTAATGCTTTCAAAGATAATAATACTGAAATCAAGGTCCAACTTTAAGGTCTAACATCAAACAAATCTTTCTTTATCCCAAAACAAATAGGGTGTCCTGGCTAGATTTGGGCTGGATTTCACAGGCATGGCTCCATTTAAATCTTTGTATGGTAACACTCGTAGGACGCCTTTGTATTGGACTGAGATGGGGGAAAGAAGAGTCTTGGGTCCGGAAATGATTGAAGCTACAAGAGCAATGGTTGGCATGATTAGAGAAAGGATCAAGTCTGCCCAGTCTAGACAGATATCTTATGCCGACAAGAGAAGAACCGATTTGGAATTTTCAATTGGAGAGAAAGTTTTCCTTAAGGTATCACCTATGAAAGGGGTGATGAGATTTAATGTGAAAGGAAAGCTTAGCCCTTGCTTCATTGGACCTTATGAGATTTTGGAGAAGGTTGGACCTGTAGCATACCGCTTGGCCTTGCCACCATCTCTTGCTGGAGTTTACAATGTGTTTCATGTTTCGATGCTTTGAAAGTACATAGAGAACCTGGAACACATACTACAGCAAGAACCCGAAGGACTTAGTGCCGATCTTTCTTACGATGAATGACCAGCCGAAATCCTAGACAAAAAGGACAAGCAGTTGCGGAATCGCACCATCCCTTTAGTGAAGATTCGGTGGAAGAAGCACACCCTGGAAGAAGCTTCATGGGAGAAAGAAGAAGACATGAAGGAGAAGTTTCCTCATCTTTTTGGAAGCATAAGTACGCTTTCAATTTCGATGACGAAATTTCTTTTGGGGGGGGGGGAGAATGTAAAATCCGGCCTTGTCCTAACCCTGACCCGGCCCGAATTTTGTACTGTTGTAGGTCCGAAGACCCGGAGTGGAGGTAGAAGAGACTTGTGGACCCTCATAGTTGAAGATTCAGTGCTTGATCCAGAGCCTATGGACATTGACAGTGTTGCCCCTTACTTGAGCACATTGTCAGTGTTTAGTGAAAATCTGCGCATCGAAGAAGATTGAATTAGTTGAGGCACCTAATGAACTCCCGTGCACTAGACTTGTTGATTGACTTGTAAGAAAAAACCCAATTCAATTCGGATCAATCTGGCCTTCCAAAAATACTCTCACCACAAAATTGTATTTGTAGTTCTATCATCTAAGATTTCATCTGTTTCTTTCAACAAAAAAAAAATCATTCAGAGATTAAAATTATTATAAATTTTTTGGCGTCGCCCGGACTTGAACCGGAGACCTTCAGTGTGTTAGACTGACGTGATAACCAACTACACCACGACACCTTCAATGAAAAATATTAAAATTATGTCCTCCTAATCCATTGCATTTCAAATCAAGTTGACCTAAATTAATTTGGATAAAATGGAATTTTCGCTGGTTTTTAATAAAAACTGGTATTGTTTTCTTTACCATTAGGTTATATTTTGGATTAGCCTCAGGTTTTCTACTTGGTAAGAAATTGGATTAGACTCCTTTGGTACTTGTCCAATCCCAAGTTCAAAACCATGATGTTTTTTTTGGTAATCTAAAACAGTGATGTTTGCAACTAATTAATAAGATAGCCTACTAATGGTTATTATATGGATATTGTGATTGGAGTCGTCATGAGTCTTCATCGATATGAATTTTGTCACTTGATCTCGTCTTTAGTTTTCTTAAGGAAATATCAAACAGATTCCATTAATATGAACCATTCATTTTAGGGTAATTTTCATATGGACCCCTGAGGTTTGGTCCAGGTCACTTTTAGTCCAGTTTAAGTTTTCTTTTGCATATGGCTCCCCTGTGGTTTCATGAAATGATTAAATAAGAACAAGTTTAATAGAAACTGTTAATTTTATAATTTTTGTGACAAAAATGCCCTTTTTCAATTTATTTGTTTTAGTTTTTTTTTCTTTCTTTTTTTCTTCTTTTTAATAAGTTTATTTCTTTTATTCAAAGAAAAAATGTAAAAATTTCATTATTGATAGTCAAATGAGTCTCTCCATCTTCTCCATCGTCGGCCAAAAATTCGACCGCTGCTCAGCCCTTGTTGCAGAAGAAGAGCCCCTTGAAAAGAAATCTCAAAAATATAACTCCAAAACTTCTAGAAGGGAAATACGATCATGGTATCATCATTCATAAAATCCTGAAAAGAAATCTCAACAACAATGGCGTATCGTTCCCATCACCGATACCCAATAAACTAAAATATGCATACCACTGTTCCTCTGCCTTTAGATAGCTTCTCACCTAAAAACCTTATCTTAAACCTCCATCGCAGAGGTCTCTTAATGGAAATCAATACCCCCATTTTTTAAATTCTCAACCCTAGTTTTTAAATTCAAGTTGGATCCGCAGATTCATAAAGTTCAGGTGAAGGTTGGATCATGACAGCATCTCAACGATGGACAGCAAAACAGAAAGAATGTAAGACAGCAAAGGAAGGATCAAAATCCCTCAGGATCTAGTGAAAGAGTAAGCCAACAGTCACAGAGAGAGAGAGAGAGAGAGAGAGAGAGAGAGAGAGAGAGAGAGAAAGCTAGATAGCAGAGTGTACCGACCAACCAACCTACAGTGGAAATTCCCAGCTACCATTCTGAGGGGGAAGAAGCAAAATGTGACTGTTAGGTTCACCTTACGCTTCTAAGCTCTTCGAGTGTTGCTCTCAAATGGCTACCACACCTCAATTTCAAACTTCCCCCTGGGACTTGTGGTTTCGTTTCTTCTACTTTGCTCAACTTCTTTTGTTTCTCTCTCTGGCACTCTCGAATCTTGTTCTGCACACCAGGCATTTTTGGAACTGGGTTTCTCGCTATGGAAGGTCTTTCTCTACCTTTATCTTCTTCTCCTTCTTCTATCCACGTCAATGGCGAGCCTTCAGGTTCTGCTTATTCTTCCTCCTCTTCTTCCTCGTCTGGAATCGTACAGGAAGAAGAGAACCATGATAACCAGGAGCTTCAGCAGCAGCAGCAGGCGAAATGCCTAAATGTGAGCTGAAACCTGGACTGTATGAATTAATCAATACCAGGGTGTTTTGTTAAAGCAATTATCTCATGAATATGTTGGAGATGCCATTAAATTAAGGACCCAAAGTTAACCTAACATGAGTCGTGACCAAGTAATTGTTTTCTCCCACTCTTGCCTGCTTCGTCTCCGAAGCTTTCGGAATCAGCTGCAACAAGGGCTGAGTTCTTGGCCAACAATGGAGAAGACGGAGAGAGTGACATTTTTTCTTTGAATAAAAGAAAGAAACTTATTAAAAAAAACAAATAAATTGGAAAAGGGCATTTTCGTCACAAAAATTATTAAATTAACAGTTTCTGTTAAACTTGTCTTTATTTAATCATTTTATGAAACCACAGGGGATCCATATGCAAAAGAAAACTTAAACTGGACTAAAAGTGACCTGGACCAAACCTTAGGGGTCCAGATGAAAATTACCCTTCATTTTATATAGGATCAATGGGTGTAAGCGTGTACAACACTAAAGGATATAGAGTTTCCTTCATTTTCTAAAATTTTCAATAATAATAATAATAATAATAATAATAATAATAATAATAATAATTAATAAATAAATATAGAACCTCCTTCAATTTCTAAGAGACAAGCACATAAAATTGCACCCCTCTCTAGATACGGCGTTTCTTTATTTTTTTTTGGGCTTCGTTGTTCATAAGTTTGTTGATGATTATGTTTTTTTCAGAGGTCAACAGGAAACTGAAATATACTGTATTCGGCCATGCAACGTCCTTTTTTTATGTAGGACAAAAGAAAAATACTTCTGAAAATTATCAACTCAATTGATAATGAACATCTCGGTGCAAATCAATTCACATTTCTTTTATAATCCCTGATGTGGAGAAAATATGATCGAACCCGGTTCACGCTTGGTTTGACCTTCGACTCCAGTCGGGGCAAAGAGAGTCCACTCGTTTCCGAACGAGCCGGGTCCAAGAGATAGCTTGCTGAGGAAGAAAACTAACTCAGCCACAAGCAGGCCCTAATCCGACTTATGGATTAGGTTAATTACCCTAATGATGGCAGACACAACTTGGCGGCTATCACTTATCACTATTGAAGGGATAATCATCAAATAACCGTGAGGTTATCCTAGGAGTCCTCTACTAGTTCATACTAGTAGAAGTATATCGCTCAACGGATCTAACTGTTAGAATCCAACGACTATCCGAAGAAGGCTCAAATACATCCAACGAAGAAGATTCGAAGGTACACTCTAAATAAACATCACTTACATACAAAGTAAAAAAGGATCCAGATCCATACACTCACATTTGGACGTAAACACTCAAAGGCTTATGATCTAAATCGTTTTCCAGTTATTCATTCCTTAGCTCTGTGCTTCTAGCAGAGTCGTTTGTGATTAAGTTCATCGACTGACTTAGCCTTTGGAGGTGGACTCCCGACCCCAGCAGTTGAGCCATATCTGACGCTATCGTTTTGCAGGTCATTCTAAGGAGATCTAAGGGCTGAGCAGATTTTGGACGCATCAATCCCAATATTCAGCTTTTTCTCTTTTAGATTAGTAGGTCTTAAAAAGTGTTGAACTCATGATAATCTTGTCTAACGGTAACACATTATATATGGAAAAGTCATGAAGGATATAATATTAATTATTAGAATGTTGGAAATGGTTTTTCCATCGTGTCACTGTGAAAAACACGTTTTCGGCGACGCTTCATTAGTGAAGCCAAAAAAACAAAATCCATCGCCAAAAATAAAAGGCTACGCTTGCTTCTTCCGGCACGTCTATCGTCTATATGGTCATTGAAAAATAGGCAACTGTTTTTTGGCACTGGAAAAATCTCTTTGGCAAAAGTTATGATTCATTACAGATAATGGAATTTTTTGCAACAGTTATAATTCGTTCACAAATAATGGGATTTTTTACAACATTTACAAATGCATCATGTATAATGGGTTTTTGGACGATGATCTCCTATGTGTAAGTAATTAATTTACACTTTTCTAGCGACAAATATTAGATAAGCTTCGCGGAAAATGGGTTTTTGGCAATAGTTTGTAGGCGTCGCAAAAGACCTTATTGGCCGATGGTTTCGCAAGAAACCGTAGGCATATAAATGAGCGACAAGATAAATAAAACCATTGCCAACAATTTCTTTTTTAATTAAAAAAAAATTCATCATCCTAAGCCAGAAGAAACATACACCTGGAATGACAAGCAACATTTAAAATTATCAAAATCATAATATATATGCACTGCTTTTCATGTACCAAAATAAAAATATTGTAAAACAATCAAGAAAATAAAAACATCTAAGGAAATATGATGGTCCGTTCCAATCATCTTTTGACCAACAATCCCAACTATATATATCTAATGTCGCATTCTGCATATTACCAGCAACCAACAATTTTGGTCCAAAAAACTGCAAAAGCAACAAATTTTAGAGAACAATATTAAGTTTTGCTATAAAAAGAACAAAGAACATGTATTGCGTGCATAAAACAACAAAGAATAACCATAACCTTATCACAAGTAAATGGGATCACCTACCTAGAACCAAAAGAGGATTTGACAATAACAGAAATTAGCCTCAGTTTACTATGCCAAGTACCTGACAATGCCTAGTGCTGAAGCTAGATGTTTCTATATATGTTACCAAGGAGAGCAAAAAACCCTAAAATATAATACAAGGTAGCAACATTCATTGAACATTTAGTTAAACATTAATGTCCAATCCATAACCATCTTCCAACTGAGTGCATTGTAGGTAGCAACTACATAAAACATCATATCAAAGTGGAGAAAAAGGGAGAATAGTAGCAATGGTTACTGTTATGGACAATTTATAATAGACCTACCTAGGTCGACCAAAGAAGAACTGGACTGATCAAACCTTGGTTAGACCACGAATAAAACAAAGGCACTAAGCAACGTGTACAATTTGAATCGTATCCAACCTCCTTAAAGATAGGGATAAACATTCCGATCAAGTTAGGTATTTTGAATTGTTCTCAAAGTCCAAGTCGGACTCCACAACTACAATCCAAGTAATATTCTCTTGGCAGATAAGATTCCTCTCTTCAGGAAGTTAGCAGCAATTACAAAGTTTCATTCAAACTCCATTACTGCACAATTAAGATAACCTCTCCTAAGATCTATAAATACCCACACCTTCATCATTATCAAGTTTGCACTCTTGGGTTACTCTTTCTGGCATTGAGAGCTCTACAAGTTATTTTCTTCTTTTAAAGCTATGCGCTTCCACTAACTCAATTGTCGGAGACGTTCCTCGACCAACCCGATCGAACACTTTTTTGGCAAGTTGTTCACTTGCGCTGCCGAACATGATTCTACAACAACAGTTACAAATTACAATAATATTTTATTGAATTCTTTTCAAGTATGATACTCACCAACCAGACTGTTTTAGGGCCTATTTGGTTACATGAATCCAGAGATTTCAAATCTCTAGATTCACAAATGGGAGATTTATACCCGTTTGGTTGTGTGAATCTCTGGATTTATGAAATCTAGAGATTCACCTTTTTACACTAAAAACGTGAATCTATAGATTTATGGGTATAAGGTGAAATCCAGAGATTTCATTTCTACTATAAAAGTGTTAAACATTTGAATTATGAGTCCATAAATGTTTTTTTAGGATGAATCTATAAATTTCATTCCAAAGAGTCAGGCTAACCAAACAGTTATTTTATGAACCATGACTCCTTAGATTTGAAATCTATAAATTTGAAATCTCTAAATTTTTGAAATCTTTAGACTCAAGTAAGCAAACAGGCCCTTAATACATTTTCTGATCTACAGGTGCAAAAATAAATAGAAAATCCCGTTGTAATTGAAGTTGGTGAAAAAGAAGTATCCTTACTTCTTTACCCCTTTTAGAATGACACACTCTTTTCTGGCTACCGAAAGTGAATTGACAAGTCACTTTAAATTTTTGCAAAACTCTTTCTACCCCTGACTGAAGTGGTTTTTGGAAATAGACAATAGGCAATCAAAAGAAGGTTACTACTTCCCACTTCATTACCTCGGTGATGATAAGCAGTACCCCAAAATAAATTTATGTAGACATAATACCTTAGAAACCAGTTAAACTTATGCTAAAATTCAAGTATAAAGACTTTTTTTATTTTGGGTAAATACAAGACTATTCTAATTCTTTGAGTTTTTCTAAAATGTTTCTGTTTTTGGTTGTTTTTCTATGTCAGAAATTTGTTTGGTTGGACTTATTATGGTAAAATAGAAATCAAGTGGAATAGTTACTTATTTTTTTTTTGTAAGAAAATAATTTTATTGAGACAGCAAAGCTGAGCCAACAGGACTGCAAAGAGATTGCAACCAAGGAGAGGAAATGGGCCACAAAGCCGAGACTGTTACTGACTCAGCCTTCTGGGCTAGGTGATTAGTGACACTGTTGATCTGCCTAAAAACATAAGTAAAACAATATTTTTCAAATCTATGCCTACATCAAGGACATCATTGCAAAGTCTTTTTTTTCTTCGTTTTTGGTAGCAAGGGTTTTTGCAAAGTCAAGCGACTATGATGCAAAAAAAAAAAAATATATTGTGTTCCTCATCATTCCCTTTCAAAATGTCCCTTAATTTATGTCAGTAGTTTAGTTGTTTAACATTTATAAAACTCAAAGAAATGTTGTTGTGTATTTTTATTTTTTTTCCTTTTTGGCTGTTTTTTCAGTTCATTTTATCTCTAGCTCCAAACAAAATCAACAAGATGTTCATTGGAGGGGTTTTGAAGAAAGTAATTTCTAAAGAAATCATTGCACTATTTGGTGAGTCAATTGTTCTCTTTAATCCCATCCTATATATGAGTATCGTTAGAGGTTATACATGCTTTAGGGTTTGTTCTTATCATATTTTTTGAGAAATCCTCGTTCTAACTACGGTTCTTGTTGTATTAATTCTTATTTTTATTATACCCATTTAAAAAAAACAAGTACAAGAATTCATTACTGGTCAAGAATGAAAAAATGATTTGGTGAATTTTGTCAAAAATAAATTATGGAAAGTAAAATTAGTTTGATATGTTAAAATAAAAAAAAAGTTATTAGAAAATGATAGTGATATTGAACAAGTGAGAAAAGAAAAAGAGAAAAAAAAAGTATGGTTTTTTATAAAAGAATATGTATTAACTATTTTACCCTCATCGGATTTTGGAGGTTTTTTTATTATTTTAATTAAAAACAAAATTGTTAATAGATGTCAAACAGTTTATAATAATGAAAAATCTCATAATTAAGAATGATAATTGATACCAAAAAGAGCCTACATTTCATTTGGATGATTCATGTATGTGAAATTGATTATATTGCATTTTTTTTTAGATATTTGTCTTTTTAGTTGAGCATAATATGATTTGACAGGTATCCAATTGATGCATTCATATGAATTTTTTTTTTCCTTCTTTCCCTTTTATTCATTTATTATGCTTCATATAATGTCACAGATTCTTATCCTATCCATTTTTACATGAAAATGGATCATCCATTTACTTATGAGTAAGAGACACGTGTTTAAAGTTAGATCTAACGATTGAAATTAAATTAAAATTACAAACTTTTTATCTTTTATATCTAATCTTAACCCTTAGTTCTAATTTTGGACGTCAGTCGTTCATTTATAAGAAAATGGATAGTCCATTTCCATGTTAGAAATGAACAGAATAAAAATCCGTAAATTAAAACCAATATCATAATGGAACTAAGAAATTTAGGACACTAAGGCTCTTTTTGGTATCAATTATCATTCTCTATTATGCCTATTTAAAATAAATAAGTACAAGAATTCATTATTGGTCAAGAATGAAAAATGGTTTGGTGAATTTTGTCAAAGATAAATTATGAAATGAAAAATAAGTTTGGTGTCAAAGTAAAAAATTATTAGTAAATAATGGTGAACAAAAGATAAAAGATAGAAAAAGTATGATTTTTATAAAAAAATGTGTATTGACTATTTTACCCTTATCTTAAGCATCAAATTTTAAGTAAACTTTTTTTTTTTTGTAATAAATTTTAAGTAAATATGTGCATAAATGAAGAGAATGAAATTCTCACCATAATTCATAATTATCAAAAAAGTTCATTATGAATTTTGGAAAATTTTCTATTATTTTAAATAAAAATAAAACCGATAACAGAGGCCAAACAACTTAAAATAATAAAAAAAACCTCGTAATAGAGAATGAGAATTGATACCAAAAGGAACTTAAGCTATACAACAACTCTAGAAGAGAGTATATGAACTGTGTATGAAATCTCCTCAATTCAAGTCTTAGCAGTAAAGCCGTATCAATACGGATATAACAGTTCTAAGTCTCTTTCATGACACTAGTTTCCGGTTCCAAAGCTGCAAAGTTTAACAGCAAGAAAGACAGGACGTTTCCACAGAGAACAAAGATAGGATTTTGCTAGTCACCAAATACTTGACCAACACAGCATAAACCCTCCAATACAAAGGATGGAAAAACTGCAAAGAATGAGTTTGCACATCAAGAACAATGGGCGCCTTACCCTTTGCTTGTCAATACTTCCATGAAATCGTAGTCCAGTTCACTCGGTCCTGAACTTTTAGCATGATCTTGAGCATGGGCTAGGGGTATCAATTTGCAACCCGAACTGGCCCGAACCAGCCCGAAGCGAATCTACATGAGGTGTGTTTGCGCTACGAGGGGCAAAGCTCGAACAATTTTCCGGCCAGCCCATTAGCCTGTTAAGCCCAAACCGCACCTTTACACCTTTAGCATGAGCTGATAGCATTTTAGCGCGCGTTTTATAGCGTTTCTACGGTAGGAGCACAGTTCTGAGTACAAAAAGTTTTCTTTTGAGTGCTTACAAAATGTTTTTAGAGCACTTTTAAACGTTTGATAATCTCGTTCGTAAGATGTTTTTAAAACACTTTTTAAATAAAAACACGTTGGATAAACACATTCTAAGAAATCTGTTATTGGTAGTTTCCATCTGCACTACCCACCTATAACAATCCAGCTGCATGGAGGACTCGGAGATAACATTCTTTCTAAAACACTTCAGGGAATCATCACAGCGACATTAAACCTGGCGATTGAAATTCAAGTAAGAAGATCAGGAAGATTAACAATATGGCCATATGGGCAGAGAAGCTACCAGGTAGAAGCTCAGCTGTCATTTCTTGAAGGTGACTGGAATTTCACAAGGAAATTAGAACTCACAGAGAGATGCCAGTTAGGGTGCTACAGAATCAATATCCTAAGGAAAGCATGCAATACCACTGGCATTACGAGATATGAACTATATAAAAAAAAAACTCGAAAGCATTCGTTATTTGTAGTGTAGGACAACAAAATGTGTTTTAAGCATTCTAAGGTACTACAAGCTCCTGTGCAGGTTTGCAAATCTGATCTGCACCTTCTAGTATGGTTTTGAATATAAAATAGAAAAAGAAATGATCCCCACAAACCAGGGTATGAAACACACCAGTTAACATCATTGGCGGTCTTCAATTGATGATTTTGGTTCACTATATTTCTCAAACTTGCTTTTTGACTGTCAACAAAGAATGAGTAAAGAGGAAAGGGGCAGTGCATGCTTCAGAAGTTCTTGCAAGATGCTCAAAGCTATTCAAGTCTATGCGTCAGAAAAAAAAAACATCTCTAGCCAACTCTTCATCTGTTTTCCTCGATGCCTGAACGAGAGAGAATAGCACAGGTCACATGTATGGAATTGCCAACTTAACAGAAAACAAGTATCCTCAGCCTAGAAGTGTTCAGAATCTTCAGATGAATAAATACAGTGTGTTTAACGTCAAACACTAGGAGTTACATAAATGAATATCCGTCTCGATCTACTTTATATAAAGGAAATGCAAGTTACTTTTAAGGAGAAACATAAGTAACAAATACTACAGCCTTAAAATCAATAGGGCTTATGTTAGATACAGAAGTCCAGGAATCAAAATATTAATAACTACTAAGAAAGAAGAGAAAAAAGGAAAAGCAAAAACAAATCCCCCGACAATAATTATTACTTGTAAAATAAAGCAATAAAAGGACATTTTTAGCACCAGTAATGACAGAATTTATCCAAAGTCATGTTTCATGCATGCTAAATCCACTGTCATCCAATTGATCTGATGCTTGTTGCACTAAATGCCATGACAGTAAAACTGTACATTCTTTCACAAAAACTTCCTCAACCGCCAATCAAGATATTGTACTTAGGTATAAGAGCTGGTCTAAGTGTCAGAATATTTTCATCAGATATGTAATGCTTCTGTTAAACATGGCTGTGCAGATTCTCCTGTTAAACCTAGACTTGTTGTAATGGCCTACTTGCATCTGATTTGAAGCCACTAGGAAGGCTTGTCAGGAGTAAAAGAACTAGAACTAAAATTTCAGATGCTCAACTCAAGAAACTTACTGAGGAACACATTGCAGCCACTTGTTTTAAGTTGAACATGGCTTGAAACTGGGCAGCAACAGGGGTGATGCTGTTTCAGAAATGAAGAGGAGAACCTACATGGAAATTGAGCTAATATGAACTACAAGATGGAAGATGTGACAGCGTAAGAATCCACTTTATTCATGTACCAAGTTGGATTTCCATTAACGAATTCACCTCAGAATTGTTGGAATTACATCCTAGGGCACCATGAATCCACATAACAAATCTTGATGAATAAAGATAACAATGACAATTTACAACAACACAGACTTATCCCATCTAAATGGGTTGGCTAGACGGGTCCTTTAAAAATGAAGGGGGAAACAGAGAACCACAGAAAGGGAAATTCAAGTAAGAGAACTGAAAAATGAAAATAAAGCATTGAGATGACAGAAGTGAGGAATGGAAAATGACAAACTAATGTATGAGGAAAGAGGACAGCAGTTCTTGAGAAATACTTCAAAAATCTTGCAAGTCTTCTATCTGAACAGGCAACTGCGTACATTCAAATAAAAGCTGACTCCTAAAAAAGGGGGTATATACCCATTGCATGAGGCAGGGTAAGAGTGAGTACAGCCTGACCCCGCCTTCACCAAGGAGCTGTTCCAGAGAATCACTCCTAACATGACTAGAACAATCTTAAGCCAGCTAGTGATGAGTATAGCTACAAGTGATCAATAAAAGAAAAAAAATATTTACTCTAATGCAATATCCTCTTTCCCCTGCAAACTCTAATATCTCATTCTCACATCTCTTCCCATCCTAACTAGTGCTCTACTATGCCATCATATTTAGGAGTTGTATGCTGTTATCTCACAAATATGTGCGTTTTCTGCACAGAATCTTCAAATCCATATCTAGGTTATCTTCAGTCCCTACCTCACATTTCTTCACCTCTAATGTGTCCCATGTTACTCCTTGTGCACAAACTTTCAATACTTAGATGTCATAAGTATAGAAGAAATTTCAGTCGAAATTTTGACCAAAATGCTTGCATTTTTTAAAACCAAACAATATTCAATTTATTTCGGAGAAGTTACAGGTTTTCGATCAAAATCTCGAAGATTTTGACCATTTCGGAGGTTTTAATCATCTCGACCAAAATTTTGACCATTTCAACATTCCAACTTGTTTTTCCTCAGTTTTGTTGATTTCTATCCCATTTTCACCTAATTTTCACTACTCCCTTTGCCTTGAAGCACTTTTTTTGCTCATCTTTTACCTCCAAACACCTCCTAAACCACAACCACTACAAAGGAAATTTCAGCAGCAATAAAATGTGAAGCATGAGCCATAATCAACAGTTCCAAACTTCACTTCTTCTTTTTTATGCCTTAAATGATCTTCTGTTGCCTTGAAATTAATATATGTTTAGCCTAAGACTATGATCTATGATTGTGTTTTGTTAAACTTATTTTTTTATTATTTGCTACCATTTTTTTCATTTTTTTATTTTAATAATTATTTTCTAAATTATGTATTTTTTTCAAGTTACATATGTATATATGATATATGGGCTTCAACTATATGTGAGACACCACCACTTGATCAAGTTGGTTATTTTATTTTGTTGACTTGTTGTATATGTAACCATTCTATCAACCAATTCATATATGTTGATGATTCTATGCATGTATGGAATACAATTTGTACTTGTCAGAACCAGTCATTTGTTAGTATACTTGAATGATAAATTTTCAGTGGTTTTTTTTAGCAAAATACTAGTTCCATTGTGTTTATTATGCTTTAAATAGGTAAGAGGCAAGAAATCACATGAAATAGACGTCATATAAGGCCCGAAACCTAGGGTCGAAATTAAAAAAATTTAAAAAATTAAAAATCATATGTTACGAAACCTAAAAATTCCGGCCTTTTCTTGAGTTGAAATCCTGGTTTCGACCAAAATTTGTTCCTTGGTCATAAGACTTAGAACTGTATTATTTCCCAAAGGACATAAAAAAAATCCAAGACATGTCAACAGAAAGCTCTGAAATGTCTAAGTCAGAATCTCTACAAAGAAAAGCCTACTTCCATCATTCATATTTCTGACTGCAACAGCGAGAAAAAAAGAATAAACAACAAACATCAGTGAAGACTAAACAACAAAATAACAAAAACACAGCAGATGAACAAAAGAGGAAAGACAAAACCACTTCACAATTTTTATTTTATCTACTGTTACGCTGCCAGCCTGCAACTAAGATGGGGGACTGAAACATTTAGACGAGAAAAAGAAGAACCACACTTATTCTTGTTAAATCCTTGTTTCCAGGATAGAATGGCTGAGACATGCCAACACCTCAAACTATAACAATTTGGCCAAAACAACAATTTTGACCCAATTAGGTAGTTGGCAGGGGGGGGGGCGGAATCATGTAATGGCTTTTGGAGGCGGGTTAGTGATAGAGCATTGGGTTACAGAAAATGGGCTGAAGCCACTGAAATGTAACTTTTGCAACCATCAAACTCTAACTCATCATTGGACCATTATGCTCAACTGTATAATGCACAGCAGTCTCTCTTACGCTCATCAATTCTTAACTATCAACTCCAAACCAAAACCCTACCTTGGTGGTACTACTGTTCGGGGATGGAACAGAAAATGGGTATATTGCAACATCTGCAACCATCAACCAACCAATCATATGCAGTCCAAAACCGCAAACTAAAAAACCCTCTACAGAAGTTGGGTTTTATGTGGTAGTACTACCATCCAGTGATGTTGGAATCAGAAAGAGGTAGTGTGAGAGAGAGATAGAGAAGACAAGTGAACCGAGAGTGAAGACAAGGGTAATCGAAGCTACCTTGTAAAAGGAATCTCAGGAATTGCAAAGAGGATGAGACAAACTCGGCTGTTGGAGTTGCAGAGACGTTGTTCGAGAGTCCCTCTTCGAGTGCAAGAACATATAGGGTGGCTTGGAGCATTTTTATCAGGCACACTTTTGGTTCAACTTGTTTTTGGTGCAGCAAAAGAAGTCTGAGGCGTTTTTGCAAAATGAGTTTTTCGAGTGAGATTTACAGCTGGTTTGTTTTTCAGGCACAGAAAATGAATTGCCTGAAAAACAAACCACTTTATCAACCACAATTTAACTTTTTTCTGTTTTCATATAATATGAAACACAAAAAGTGTTTTATGGGAGAGTTACCAAACACCTCATTATGGTTCACTTTTAACTCACCAAAACAACAAATTTCAACTAGGACGACCTTGCATGTCCTTTTTCCCAATTATCACAACACCATCTTTCCTATTATCTTTAAGTCTTGATAACCTTCGAAACATTGTTAAAGACCAAAAAAAGAAGTTACCAAATTGGAGTAGCTCTGTACATGACTGGGACAATCCATCACATGCTCTCCATTAATTCAACCACCCATTACCCATAACACCATCTCTGAACCCTTCCCAGCCACGCCATTGCAATCTTTGATCTATTTTCGTAGTATATAATAACCCACACAAAGCAGGACAGGTGACTCAAAATATGTCACCATTATTTTGTAGTTTAAGTAAAATCATTATAACAAAGTGTCACAGGAATGGTGCATCAGACAATTGCCCTCTGGTCAAAGCCTGCCAAGTTTTAATTGTACCAAAAGAAAATTAACAACCACCCCTAAAACACGCACATACAAACAGAGATGAGGAAAAAGATACATAAAGTCTCAAGCCCAGGCTTCAAAGAAAATGCAGTTATATAAGTCCAAGGAGCTTTATCTGATGATTCATAAATGATGAATTAGCATACCTTCCCAGAGAAAGGATAATATACCCTAAGCTGTTTCATTTGAAGCTGCAGAACTCTTCTTCTCTTCCTCTAGTTGCTGCAGCTCTGCTAGTCTCTGAGCCCATGCTCTTTCCCTTGCCACTGCAGCCATCTTACGCTCGACCCTCTGAAGTCTTTTCTTCCTGTTAGCTTCTTGCAACTGAACTTTTCGTTTCTTTCTTTCTGACTGTTCATACACAAAAATCAAGTTTCAAGCGAGAATGAGGAAAACAGAATATGAATAGGAAGTGAGCATATGGGAAAATACTCAATTTTATCAAATGAGCAACCAACGCAGGGTGAGAGCATTGAAAAGTTGAGATTGAACAACTCAAATGTCACTTCTAGTCAAAGTTCAAAATCTCACTGACAAATTTTGCAAATTTTGGCCAGGCTGAAATGAGAAGCTGTATCAAACTGGGAAAAAACTGCAATACTTCAGAAAAGTTGATTATCTCGTTCTAGAAATTCAAGTCATTTGGTTTTGCTACTTTGTAAATTTAAATCTCATAATGGCCAAGCAACACTCAGAGAAAAGGAAAAAAATACAAGTTCAGCAAAATTTTGCACTTTTGATTTTTTTGGCCTGGCCAAAATGGCCTCCTGAGAGAGTGTTTAATATTGGGCTAGTAGCATTGAGAATTTGACACTCAATATCTTCATCTGCAAACAAATATTTTACAAGGTGAAGGCATACTCCATGACTTCCATATTCATGGGCGACTCCTGAAAGCAGAGAAATTATTGCGAGGATATCATGCAAGCTATCAGGAATTCTCGATTGAGATTGGCAAAGCGTTGTGAACCATTTATTAGACAATATTATAGGGTTGAGGACTCACTCTTTGAATATCTATTGGAGGAACACTTCATGCAAAAAAGAGCTTCAATGTGAGAAATTTTTAAGCAAAATAAACTAATCGAGTTATAAAGGTGGGGGATCTAGTTTCTAAGACTCAAAAAAACACCCATTTCTTGACTATTGTAAAGTCCTTACAGAAAAAGGAGTAGCATATCAAGACAGAACTAGCAAACAGTGTGACACACTCGCACCATGACAAATTAGAAGCTGAGAAGGAAGAGCTGGAATGTGTCCTTCTCACATTCCTAATAACACATACTCTAAAAATCCACAAAGCCAAGTCTCAGAATCTGATCAAGTGCTATGCCTTGGCATCCTACACAAACTGCATGCATGGTGGGAGATCTCGCGAGATATCTCGTTTTTTCAAGTAGGCGAGATGAGATGGAGGTCGAGAGCAGAGAGTTGGGATATCTTGCTCGAGATCTCGTCATATCTCGCCCTAAATCTCGCTGTAATTCTCAATTTTTGCCTTTTTTTGTGGATTTCGGCTAGATTTTCACTTGCAACTACTCTTACCACATCTACAACATCGAAGGAAGATCAATCATTCTCTATTTGTCTTATGAACTTATGATTTAATGACTTATATAGAACTTATAATTTATTATTCTATTCTTGAAAATTGAGATTGTGATACTCTTATAGATGGAATTTTGATAACATTTAGGTTACTTGATGCATTTGATAAACTTGCTTTTCATTTATATGCCTTAAAGGTTCTATATTACATGTTGTATAACTTTGCATTCCCTAATCCTACAACATTTTGGTTTCACACTCTGGGAAGACTTAAAAATCATACTTAGGGTGGTTTTCTGACAAATCCAAGGCCACCAATGTATTCAAAAGGCCTTACATAGGCTAAATACTAAGTTTCAACCCAATTGGGACCCTAAAACCCACCAAGATGGGCCACCGAGTTGACGCCAAAAAAATTGTACATCTCGACCAAGATCTCACCAAGATGGTCGAGATCTCAGTTTTCAAGGTGGTGAGATCTAGCTCGAGAGTGAGATCTTCTACCATGACTACATGCATTGTACCTTTTGAAATTCAAAAGCAATTCCTTCAGAAAGTAAAATGCTAAAAAGTGTCATATGGTTCTCGTCAATATTTGTGCTCCTTATGCAATTTTATTATATTATAGCCTATATAAATAAGGCTACATACATCTGACTGTTCCCATATCCTGCTAAAGTGCTAGAACTTTGTGCACCAAGAACGACCTTTTTATGGTTCTAAATATATGGGAGAAACAAAATTGGTGAGGGTTCAATTGAAGTGTGAAAATGCAACTGAATTGGTCCTAGTTACTCTTTGGAACAGATTGAAAGATGGGAGGAGATTCTTGAATAAAGACAAGAATACATAATAATTGTGAAAGAGTTAAACGAAAAAGCGATGAGATGAAAAATCTCATCTATTCTATTGTGGAGTGTGGAGTGACAGTAAGGGTTTTGAGTTTAGAAACAAAAACCAAAATGACTTCAAAAGGATAGACAGAAAAACTATGAGCTGAAATATATGGATTGTAAGCTAATATGGAATGACAATATGGGTGACTTACAACACTCCTTCAAATGTGTAAATTGAATTTTTCACCAAAAGCTGCCACTCTGAAGTTTTCTTTTCAGAAACTTGATTAAAGTCATAGTTAATATACAATTGGCAAGAAAGTGTGTTGCTTGCATTCTTCCATCAAACAATGAGAGAATTTTGGCAGGGGAGGTCAACCACATAAACAATTATATAGTGGTTAAGGGGAATAAAGGGGCAGAGTCTACAAGCAAGCCTTCTTCTTGATGCAAGGTGGAAGACATGGTCTTAGAAGAAGCCCAAGGGGTTAGGCCTATCGGTTAGGCCAATCAATTGCCTAAGGGTATTGACTCAAAGCAGTCCATGGCTTTCATGCGCCAGGACTACTCTAGTGGGTTGGAGTCAGCCAACATATGATGGCCTTCATGGGTTAGAGATAAGCCTAAGTCTAGTCTAATATGAATGGAAACTTAAGAAATATCTCAAGTCAATAAAAGGGGCTGTACTGTGAACATTAGAAACTCCATTGCCAGTGGAGCTTTCCATTGTCAAGAGTTGAGTAGTGGTTAAGTGAATGTTAGGTTTGAGTTAACACTCTTGTTGGTGGGTGTTAGCTAATGGTTGGCTGATGTATTTAATATCAATGTTTTCATATTGCTATTAAAAGGTCACCTCATTCATGAATTGAAAACAATATTTGCTTTTGCAAGTCATTCTTTTGATCAAATCAATCCACCTTGTGGTGTGAATCCCGGGTGTTACCTTATTCTTATCATTCTCTCAATTTCCTTACCCTTAACACATCTATTTAGTGATTTGTTTTCTGGTTTAGTAACTAGTCAGACCTGTCCATCCACTTTACATCAAAATTTCAGGATATCTTGCTCATCTCTAATTGGTAATCCTCACTTCAGCCTATTTCAATTCTGTACTACAGTTCTGCCCCTACTTGGAATTACAATTATGTCCCTGTTTTCATAATGTTATCCTAGAGTTACCATTATGATATCATTCTTGGTTTCAGTTTTGTTTCACATCCTGTTTTGTACTATAGTTAACCTTCAAATTAGGGATTCATTATCTGTGAAAAGATCTTGACTGGCTACTGTTTTTGATCATTCAAATGCAGTACTACATTACTTCTTGCGTGAGATATGGCCTTTAGCCACAGGTTTCCTGAGATGTATGTTATCCATAGTTGTCACGGCGTCGTCCTGGCCCTTCTTTGGGACAAGGCATCTAGGTGTCGCCTTGTCACTTTAGTGGTGCATTGTTGCCTTGCTTGGTGTTGCCTTGGTTTTCGTTGCCCCCTGGGATGCCTTCTCACCTTAGGGCTGTGCCAATTATGATGTTATCCCGCTGATGTTAATGCTTTTGTTAATTCTGAGTTACGGTTCTTTATTAGACCCAAATCTTTGGCATGACAAATCAAGTTTTACTTTGGCCAATCACTCCTGGTTTGATTGCTACTGTTCATGTTATTATTATTTAGCCCTTATCCAGATTATTTCTTTTGGAACTCCAATTATTTGTGCATTTCTGGTTAGAAATACCATTTATAAACTTCAGTTGGAATCCAAATCCACTTTCTGATCTTGTGGCATTGGACTATTCATGTCATCGTTGTCTATTTGACCCTACACTTGCCACTAGTGGTTCATTTAATCAAAAATAACCTATAACAACAATAACTTTGGAATTCAAGCAATGCAATAAAGGAACTTCAAGAAAAAGAATGTGAACAATACAAGAAAATGAAGATCATAATTGCAACATAAAAAGTAAATGCCAACTTTAGTAAAGTAGGCAAAACAACCAATAACATACACAATACTGGTGTTTGTCCACTAATGTATAAGCCTAAAGGGAGAAGCAGAAACCTCAAATATGGACTAACCAAAATAGTGATGCTGTTGTCTAATGAGTCAACCAAAAAAAAAATTTGAAGGTACTGACTACACAGATCAACTAATGATAAATTCATGGTCCTAGAAATATCTAATTAGGTTCTCATCATTTAGCCAATAATTACTATTATATTTTATTTGTAATTTTTTATTTTTTTGGGGGTGGGGGGGGGGGGGGGGGGAAGGGATCAATCTTCATTTAATTTACAGATGAGTGGATTTCAAGAATAAAAAGGGATTTGTTGACAGCACTGATGAACATGTTTTGGATTTTACTAACCCATGAAGGGCAACCGTGTAGCTTATTTTTTGGATGTGATTCTAACTACAGGTCCATACAATTATGTGTTCTTCATTTATTTCTATCGAAGACATCGTTACTCTAAAAAGGTCTCTATTAATATATCAACCTGAAGCTTTCAAAGCATTTTTCATTGTCAAACTGAATTTGCAACAGTCTGTCTCCTCGGTGTTCTTTAATATACTCAAAGGTAGCTCACGCCACACTTTCAAGGACCCTAGGTTGTGAGATGTCGAGATATCATGGCCAAAGCTCACTTCAATGGCATCCTTATCTAATGTCTGAGGAAGAAATTGCAATTGTGTGTGTGTGTGTGTGTCTGAAAGAGAGACTTTTTGTGTTTGGTGAACAACTTGCTCATTCTCTTTTTCCTTAGGCTGCGTTTGTTTGCTGGAATAAAGGTGGGGTGGGAAAAAAAGAGTGGGAAAATTCTTGAAAAAAATGTAGATTTCTTACTTTTCCCTTAAATCCCAAAATGGTAGATTGTTTGGTTGCTTGGGGTGGGAAAGTGAGACAAGTTTCCTTGAATCAAGAAAACTTGTCTAGTGATGTGGCAACCCAACTTTCCCACCCCAAGCCATTTTAAAACCCCACATATTTGGTGGGACTTTGTGGGACTTTGTGGGAAAGTTGGGAAAAGTAAAAAGTGAGACCCACCACTATCACTTTTCCACAAAACCCTTTCATTTCCTTTCCTTCTCCCTCACCCCACTACACATGGAACCCACATGTTTTTTTTTTCCACCCCACCTTTGCAAACAAACGCAGCCTTAGGGTAACAAGTGGTGGTGGAGTTGGCACTCAAAACAAATACAAATATTTGAGTAACTCAATGAAAACTCAAAGATAACATAAGAACATTTTCTAAAATTGAATATTTAGATTTTATATTACAACTTCTTTAGCGCCGAGCAAACAACAGAACCTTTTCATATCAGAAGAGCAAATTTACCTGCTCCATGGAACGAGAGAAGGCGAAAAGGGTATACAACAATAATGAGAAACCCTATCCCAATTAAATGGGGTTGGCTAAATAGATCATTGCCTTCAATTAGCACTATTTGAGGCCATACCAAATACAAGGCCTAATTCATGCAAATCATTTCTTACCAATTCTCTTAAGATTATTTTAGGTCTATCCCTAGCTCTTTGAGTTCCTTGGATATGGATTAAAATAACACTTTCATATATTTAAAGGCCTCCATTGAACATGACTATGCCCCCTCAAATGACTTTCTTATAGCTTATCATTTGTTGGAGCCACTCTTAAACCAGATCTAATATTATCACTTTATCCTTCAACGTTTTGCAATCGTCAATTTTAGCATCCCTATTTCTACTATACTAAGTTTATCCATATGATGATTCTTAACAGTTTATGCTATACTAAGTTTATCCATATGATGATTCTTAACAGCCACTCTACACCAGACATTGTACCTGACTACCTGGTCTAATGTCTGAGGAAGAAATTGCAATTGTGTGTGTGTCTGAAAGAGAGACTTTTTGTGTTTGGTGAACAACTTGCTCATTCTCTTTTTCCTTAGGGTAACAAGTGGTGGTGGAGTAGGCACTCGAAACAAATACAAATATTTGAGTAACTCATTGAAAACTCAAAGATAACATAAGAACATTTTTTTAAATTGAATATTTAGATTTTATTACAACTTCTTTAGGGCCAAGCAAACAACAAAACCTTTTCATATCAGAAGAACAAATTTAACTGCTCCATGGAAAGAGAGAAGGCGAAAAGGGTATACAACAATAATGAGAAGCCCTATCCCAATTAAATGGGGTTGGCTAAATGGCTCCTTGCCTCAATTAGCTCTATTTGAGGTCATACCAAATACAAGGCGTAATTCATGCAAGTCATTTCTTACCACTTCTCTTAAGATTATTTTAGGTCTGTCCCAGGTCTGTCCCTAGCTCTTTGAGTTCCTTCAATATGGATTAAAATAACTCTTTCATATATTTAAAGGCCTCCATTGAACATGATCATGCCCCTCAAATGACTTTCTTATAGCTTATCATTTGTCAAAGCCACTCTTAAACCAAATCTAATATTATCACTTTATCCTTCATAGTTTTGCAATCATCAATTTTAGCATCCCTATTTCTGCTACTAAGTTTATCCATATGATGATTCTTAACAGCCACTCTACACCATACATCATACATGGTCTTATAGGAATGCGACCATCAAAAAAAATCCCCGGATGCATTTTACATGACAAATGATCAACAGCATGCATAATCTAGCTCGGTTGGCAAAACAAATGGTCATAAACAACTCAAGACAGGCCGAACTATGATCTAGGGAAATAAGGGAAAAAGAGAAACACCAAGATATAAGCTGCAAAAACATCAAGATGGACACACCAGTATAAACGCCCTTCGCTGCCTCATGCGTTTCTTCTCATTCCTTCTTTTAACACTTCCTTCATTAGGGTTGTTTGCGGCTATTGGTTCGCCAGGTGTGTACTTAACCCAAGCATATGGACCTACATTCTTTCAATATGCCACGATTACCAATACAGAGAGTATGTCAATTACAAACATCTTTGAATAAAAATTAGGTATTTCAATGATTGGCTCTTTTAGTGCTATAAATAGATAGATGTGAATGTGTTAAATATAGCTTTACGAAAGAAGAACAAAATGCACTTCCAAGTGTATTTGGGGAGTGATTGTTAGGGATGATAGAAGAAACAAACCCGGTGGTTTTAAGCTGGCCCTTTTCCTTCGAGGCTTCTCACTGGGTCTTCTCTTGGGAAATCGAGTATCTGTTAAACTAGTAAAACCATTCGATAAAGGAATCCATGGGGTGTGCTGTTGCAGTGAACCAAAAGACCAGCGCAAGTTGGTTATTACCGGCGAAGGAGACAGCGCCGGCGCCGGGAATTTTAGGGCACTGTGCTTGACAACAGCTTTAACCAAAGGACGAACCACATTTCTCAACGCTCCCAATCCCATCTCCCACTCTCGCTCGTTGGCTGTGTTGCTGACGGCGCACTATTCTCAATTTTATTAGTTGCCCAAGGAGAGCGGCGGACGGTTGGGAAGAAAAAAAAGTACCGTAGGAAAAATAAATTCGTGGAATAATAATACTAAATTAGAATTATGGAGAATAGTTTTGGAAACAAAAGGCTTTAAATTAAATAGATCAAAGACAGAATATCTAGTTTGTAACTGATACAGGAAAAATATCGTTGAATTGGGTTCATCCTTTGTTCAACCCTCGATCCCGGTCAGGACTAACCGACCGATTTAGGTTCAAACGAGCCGGATTTGAAGATAGCGTGCTAAGAAAGAAACCTTACATGATCAACAAGAAAGCACGAATCTTAGATTCTCGGGATGGATAGTCCGTCAAAGAGACAGTTATCAGCACTCACGGGAGCAGACGATCGTGCCAACTCGAATAACTGTCACGCCCGTAGCATCAAGATCGTGTGATCAAGGGAAGTTCTCCATCACCCCCCTAACGGGTCTAACTGTCAAGATCTGACGGTCACCAGAAGAAGGCTCGAACGAATTCAACGAATAGGATCAGAAAGTAAACTCTATATAAGTCATAACCTACGTACGAAGAAGGTATCTGAATCGTATTCCCAGTTATTATTCATACTATAGCTCTGCAATTAGTCAAAGCCTTTGTGATCAATTCATTAACTAACTTAGCCATCGGAGGTGGACTCTCGACCTCCACGGTCGAGCCACATCTGATGATTGTTTTTCAGGTCATTCTCAAGTGATCTAAGGGCTGAGCAGATTTTGGACGCATCAGTAACTTTAGTCATGATCGAGCAGACGACGAGGTGGTGATAATTGACAATAAAAAGATTCCTCCGAGTGATTGTTTTAGGTACCTAAGTTTAATCATAAGTAAAAGAGGTGATTTAGAAGATGAGGTTTCCCAAAGAATTAAAATAGGGTGGATGAAGTGGAGAGGTGCGTCCGAGGTCTTGTGTGATCGTCGTATTCCATTAAAGCTTGAAAGAAAATTTTATAGGACCGTTGTTCCACCAGCTATAATGTACAGTGAAGAGTGTTGGGCTCTTAAAAAGAATCTTATAGATAAATTAAGTGTGGCAGAAGTGAGGATGCTAAGATGGATGAGTGGCAAAACTAGGATGAATAAAATAAGAAATGATCATATTAGAATTATTTTGGGAGTTGCTCCCATAAGTGATAAGCTTCAAGAAAGTTGTTTGAGGTGGCATGACCATGTTCAACGGAGACCTGTAAATGCCCTTGTATAGAGAAGTAATATATTCCAAATTAAAGGAACTAAAAGAGCTAAGGGGTAGACCTAAGATAACTTTAAGAGAAGTTGTGATAAATGATATGTATAGTTTAGGCCTTATTTCTATAATGGCTTCGAAAGGAACTGATTGGAAGGTAAGAAGCCATGTAGCCGACCCATTTAGTTGGGACAAGGCTTATTGTTGTTATTGTTGTCATGTCATGACGACGAAATAACAAGAAAGTGAAAGATTTTGTGGAAATAAATTAAATGTGTTATAAAATTAAAAAAATATATTAACGATAAAGAGAAAAACTAAAGATTAATCAAATTATTCATTGAGTTGAATATATTATATATTTATAGTAGATGTAACATCTTCTCTGATATGAAAATATTAAAGTCTAAAAAAATATATATAATATATGATTCTTGCACACTATGTTCTTAATATGGAAAGATAGATTGTCGTCCAAGATAGAAAGTGCATAGAATAAAAATATTGGCTGCCAACATTAAGTGTTGAGAGGACTGTAGTCTTCAATTAAGATGGGAATGTGAATCACCAAGATTGTATGTTGAGGTGGTTGAGATCTTCAATTAGAAGTATTATCTATTTGGGGGTGATAGACATCCACAATCAATATTAGTTATAACATTTCCCCGTAGATATTAGATATTCATCAATAGATAATGTACTTTGTTAAAACTTTACTAAGAAAAAAACTTTGTGGGAGAAAATCTTAGTGAACGAAAAAGAGTATATACATCTGAATAATACGTATTTGTAATTGCCTCATTAAACCTTACCAGGAAAACCCAATAGGACAAAACATTGGTGAACGAAAAAATAATATAATGCATATTTACTCCTCCTAATGATAACATCATTGAGTATCTTTGAGTACGCACATTCCAATATTATATACCAGCTTCTCAAAATTTAAAGTAAGTAATGCATCAATAAATAAATTTGTCAAATTATCACTTGAACGAATTCAATGAACATCGATTTCACCATTTTGTTGAAGTCCACGAGAGAAGAAAAATTTTGGTGAAATATGTTTCACTCTATCTCATTTGATATATCCTCCCTTCAATTGAGCTATTCATGCAACATTATCTTTATATAATATTATTGAAATCTTTTTTTTAGTATAAAACTACATGCTTCCTGAATGTATTGTATCATTAATGTTAACTAAATATATTATCGACTTACTTCATGAATTATTATTATCTCTGCATGATTTGAAGAAGTGACAAGTATAGTTTGTTTTGTTGAACGCCATAAAATTGTTGTACTTTCACTTGTGAATAAATAACCTGTTTGAGATATAGATTTATGTGGATCAGATAAATATTCTATATCTACATAACCAATAAGTTGATGTCTACATTCATTTGAACAAAAAAATCACATGTCAATAGTTCCTCGAAGGTACAGAAATATATGTTTAACACCATTCCAGTGTCTTCGTGTTGGAGAAGAGTTAAATCTTGCTAATAAACTTACAAAAATACTATATTCGGTCTTGTATTATTAGTAATATACATTAATGCCCCAAGTGCACTAAGATATAGTATTTTAGGACAAAAGTGTTATTCATTGTTTTATGGAGTCGAAATGAATTCATTTTTTTTAGCGGGGGGGGGGGATAGGGATATTAATATGCCTTAGCAAGAGTTGAACCACGACCTCTTCAAGAGGTATTGATTTCACCACTAGAACAGCTCTGCGCATTAGCAATGAATTTTTTTTATGTCAAGTGATCTCACAATCATTGGAGTGCTCAAACAAAAGTGCTTTACATGTAGGGAATCTGGGGATAGGGATATTACATATGCGGCTCCCGCAAGGATTGAACCTACAATCTCTCTACTTAGAGATGAGGTTCTCAATCACTCCACTAATCCTCCATTGGCATAAATCACTTTAAAATATTATGTATATAAGTTGATTGATGAACAAATATTTTATTTATCAAATGTTCAATCTGCAAGCTAGGACAATACTTTGTCTCTCCAAAATCTTTCATTTCAAATTATTTTTTCAATTAGTCAATTGCTTTTAGAAGTTCTTTAGGAGTTCCAATAATATTTAAATCATTAACATATACATTTATTATAACAAAGTTAGATCTATATCTTTTAATAAAAGCACAATAATAAATTAGATCATTTTTATACATTCATTAATATAAATCTACTAAGGAGATTATATCATATGTCATAATCATCTTTAAAGCCTTATTGAACAAACTTTACAGGAATTTTTATTTGCTTTAAGCATTTTGAGTGAACATATAAAAATCACATTTGAGTGAACATATAAATAGGCTGTAATAATATTCATTAGACACATATCAAATTTCTCATGTATTGCCAGATTAATAAAGTATCTGAATGTAATTGCATTACCATAAGAGAATATGTTTTTATATAATTAATGCTAGACTTTTGCAAAAATTCTTGTGTCATAATTCATGCTTTATATATCATGATTTCGTTCTTTTTCTCATTTCATTTTCACACAAAAACTCATTTGTACTCCACTAGCTTTATAATTTCAGATGTTTGAAAACTTTATTTTTTCAAGCGAATTCAATAATGCTTAAATTGCACATTTCTATTTTGGCCAATTATTTCTTCAATTATATTCAACAAATTTATGTTCAAAATCATTGTCTTGTTGCACTATGTCAACAATATCATAATATACAAAGATATTGTCGACAACTTATCTTTTTGATTCCATATTTTCCTTCAATAATATAACAAATCGAGATCTCTTCATTATTTGCAGGTACTTGAACCCATTATAGAATTTTATAGAATGTTATGCTTTTAGGATTTTCATAATCAATTGTTTCCATATTATGACTATCTTAATTATTTGTTCATTTCCTTTTCCTAAGATTTTATCACTGCAACTAATTGATATTCTATGTTTTAAATATGATTTAATTTCATTTGCATTGATAAATTGTCTTATCGGGACATTAACCCAAATTAAAGCATTTGCAGCTGAAATATGAGATTTAATAACTTTTTGCAAGGTCAGCAAATCGGCAATTGTTTCATAATATTTTGTAAATGCATTATCTTTTGAACTTCAGGTTTATATTGTTCAGTGCGAGGATCTAAATGAGATAATGATAATAAATTTCAATCAATCTCTTTTTCCAACTGTTTATTATCACCCCCTTATGTTGGAAAAACTTATTCATCAAAATAATAATCAACCAGTCTTACTTTAAATAAATCTCTAATCATTGATAATATATTGAATTATATAAGGAGATTTATATCCAACATATATTCCTAACTTTATTTGGGGACTCATTTTTGTGCATTGTGGTGGAGTAATTATAACATAAACTGCACATCCAAAATGTTGGAAAATGCCATGTCAGCATTTGCCACATCAGCCTCCATTGATTTTGATGATAACAAACATGAATTATTAATATCTATATTGAGTTATGTTGTTTTAGTTCAAGATGAGAACAAGTGGACCAACTTCAAGTGAAAGGCATATGCTCATGCTCAACCCAAGATCATTACCAAGATGTACATGAAGACCATGCTAAGATGGACATGAAGAATGGAGTACAAGAAGACTCAAGAACTTCAATGATCAAGACTTAATTGAAATTAGGACTTAGGATACTCTCGCATACACGCATATGTAAATATATTGAAAATATGTAATTCATGTCATTAGATTGACCTAGGACATAGTAGAAAGGTGTATGTGGCTTAGGGTTGACCAAAAGGTCCGAAAACCCAAGCAAAGTCCAAGTCCTAAACTAAGACAACAAAACTGTGCATTAGACGGATGACCGTTTGGGCAGACGGATTACCGTCTGGTTTGCTGACAGAAATGCATGTCATAGAAAGCTAGACGGTCTGGCCGTCTGGTAGACGAAATTCCGTCTGGGTAAACCAAACGGACGACCGTCTGGTCTTGACTAAACCATAACGACTAGTTTTTAACAGATTTTTTCCAGTCGGACGTCCGTTTGGACTAAAAACTTGACTAAAATTATGTCCACTTTTCTAACCGTTGGGGATTGGGCTAAAGCACTCAAAGGTGCTCTATGTAAGCCCAATAAACCCCATTTGAGAGGGTTGACACTCACACTTGATCACCCACTCCCCAAGTGATCCTAAGCTCTTAAATTGCAAGAAAGCTTTGTGCTTTGCCTCTCACTCTCTCCCCAATCTTGAAAAACAATACCAAGGTACAAAGTAAATTGTGAAAGTCAAGTTTGAAGTGATTGAAGGCGTATGTGGTGCATACATCTCCATTCAGCATACAACTCACATTGCATCACATTCACACAAGAGGTAAAAGTGTCACACCTCTTATAAGGTGACATCATTCTTTTGTAATTGTTTCAATTCTAGTCTAGATAGACTAGAATTGTCTTTGGGTGCTCTTGCCATTGAACAAAAATTAGTTGGGTGCTCTTGCCCGTTAACAAAGATTGTGAATGGTGCTCTTGTCCTATTTGGTAAACAAAGATTGTAAATGGTACTCTTGCCCTGTAACAAAGATTATTGTGAGGGTCTGATCTCTACCTATTGTATTGAAAGAGAATCATTAATAGAATACTCTCTTGAGGCCAAGAGAGGAGTGGACGTAGACTTGCATAGTCGAACCACTATTAATAATGTGTTGTGGTTGCTTGTAATTGTTTAATTTTATTTGAATTTTCAATTTACATTGTATTTACGCACAAACCGCAAAATTGGGACAATCCACTAGTTGCAACCGATTCACCCCCTCTAAGTTGCACAAACACAAAAATTCTAAGATGAGAAATATTGAGCTTCTAACCATAAGCCAATTGTAATGGAGAGAACTTATGAAAACTTGTTGGCCTGATGTGTACAAATGATGCTGCATATAAAATATATCGATAATGAAAATAGGCTTTGTTCTCATAAAAAAATGGTTTAGCTATTAATTGAAAATATTTAATAAATAGTTTTGCTAAACCATTTTGGATATAAACATAAACAACAAGCTATTCAACTGTGATCTCAATTATTATACAAGAATCATAAAATTTGAGATGTAAATTCAACAATATTATCAAGACAAACTGTCTTTATCTTATAATCCATAAATTGTGTTCTTAATGTAATTATTTGAGTAAATAAGATGTAAATTCAAAAACATTATCAAGACAAACTGTATCTTATAATCCATAAATTGTGCTCTTAATCTATTATTTAAGAAAATAATTTTGCAAATACCAAATTGCGAGTTCGTAATAAACTTACATGTGACCATTTCATAGATACATCTACAAAAATCATATATTATTTAAATGGTCCACATGATGTGTGAATGAGCCCACATATTTCACCCTGTATACCTTTCAAAGATGCAGAATGTTCAATCTCAACTTTAACTAGTGAAATTCTAATAATAGATTTCCCTTGAGAACAAACAGCACAAGAAAATTCACTTAATTGAACAATCTTCTGGTTCTTCAATAGATGACAAGTGAATTTTCAATAATTTTTCGCATCATACTTGATCCGGAATGGTCCAACCGGTTATGTCAAATAATAAAGTCATCAAATCAATATTTTTTGAATTTACCACAATATGTGTTTCAATCATGTGAAAATTCGTGTAGTACAAATTGGGAGAAAAATGTCTAATAATTTTGTAATAATGCACAATTATTCACTTTTACCATCATTTGTAGTCTCAATTTGATAATCATTTTAGCAAATAGCTTCAAAATTTAAAAAATTTCTTTGAGACATACTACAAAATAATGCTTATCTATAGTCAATTGATCTCCCAGATAATGATAGATTAGCTTTTTTAGAGCTTTCAATCAATGTTGTACTATCAATTATTGCATGAACATTAGTTTCTGCGTCATCAAATAAGATAAGTATTTTTTTCTTAGTATAATATGCGTCCTAGCACATTAAAGAATAATCACATTCTTCATCAAAATGAGATAAAATAAATCAAAAGATATATAGAAAGTCAATAAAAAACTTAGAAGGAAAAAATATTAAATTTAAGATAAATTAACATATGTGATGAGATTTGAGGGAAAAAGAATTAAAATCTAACCTAATATTAAATTTATTTTTATTTGAACTCCACTAACTTAACAAAATCTTTAATTATTATCTTCAAAGGAGCTTGCAGCATCTAGATGTGTAGTATTTGTAAGACCATCAAAATCATTTTTTTTATAGGCAAAATTTGTTCCAGTATTATTATTCTGAAAAATCTAATTTATCTCCACATCATTTTCATTCATTTAATTAATGCTTGACAAAGCTTAAAAAAATATTGTGGAGTATACATGCCTAATGGCTTTCGTATTACATCAATAACAAAATCATTTTTATTTTATTTTTGTTTGGCAACCCCGGTTTTATAAACCAGTGGTTCGACCCGAGTCGCACACCTGGCTGTGGTGGGTGAGTCTCTCAGCGAGAATTTTTTGTATCCAGAAGGATTCGATACCGGAACCTTACTTAAGCGAACCAAGTTGTTTACCACTTGGACCAACCCCCGTTGGTGATAACAAATTATTTACTCCTTAAAGAGTTATATTGAGAATCCTTATTATTTTCTTATTTATTTCCATCATAAGAACGGTAATTATTTCGTCTTTTACCTCATCACGTCCACAGTTATAACATGCTTATAATTTATTTTTTCAGGCTTATCATGAATTAATGCATTCACTTCAGGAAATGGATAAGCTTCATAATTTTTCATTAATAATTTATTATTTTGCTCAGTCACAATGAGGCATGAGATCAATTTAAAGTATCTTTTAAAACCTTTTTCATAATATTGATATTGTCATAGCACACTTGAAGTATGAAAAATTGCAAAAGATTTTTCTTTCCAGTAAGTCCTCATCAATAATATTTTCTTCATATAATTTCAATTGAGAACAAATTTTAAAAGTTGCAGAAGTTTATTCATTTATAGTTTCAAATCTTGCAACTTCAGGTGCATTTGCAGAACTGTATTCATTTACAGTTTCAAAGTTGCAACTTTCAACACTATTTGTGGTGCAAAACTAGTAACCACTATATACAGTAAATAATATCATTATGTTGAGATTGGTTAATGACAAACCACACTTGTTAAGGAAACCAAATATCTTATAATTTGTTTGATTTTTCAATTTAATAAATTACATACCTTAATCACGATGCACTTACATTACAAGAAAAGACAAATTTCATTTTTTATAAATGCACCGGGAGGTCGATCATCATTTTCACTTTGGAAATAAAAAGCATAATGATACATAGTATGTTGTCTTTCTTCTCAAAACACAATACTGTGAGCGGAGTCGTGCTGATAACGTGTTATAAAATAAAGAAAATATATTAGAGACAAATAAGAAAACTAGAATGAGATCAATCAAACTATTCATTGAGTTGAGTGCATTACATATTTATAGTAGAAGTAACATCTTCTCTAATATAGAAATATCAAAGTCTACAATAAAATACAATATATGATTCCTGCACCCAATAAGATGTTCTTGATATGGAAAGATAGATTGCCGCCCAAGATAGAAGGTTCATAAAATGAAAATATTGACTGTCAACATTGTGTGTTGAGATGACTGTGATCTTCAATTAAGATGGGAATGTGAATTACCAAGATTGCATGTTGAGGTGGTTGATATTTTCAGTGATGGACATCCACAATTAATATTATTTATAACAAAATGTAAAGTTTACTTTATTGTTTTTCATAATGTTTTACAAAATTACCTGTTTAGTAAGATCTTAAAAATAGATGGGGTGGTAAAGTTAGCACGCCAACAAACAAGTTGCTAATTTTCTCACCCAATAAACTAAACAAGTTACACTTTAAAATTTTATGAAAAATTTATTTTTAAACTTTTTTCCACTCCACTTTGATTCAGCAAACAAACAATACCTAAGGGATGTTAATTGATCAGGTTGGGCCGGTGTGGGGTGGGCCTAGTTGGGCTTATTGGTCTAAAAATGTTGAACCTTGTACGACATGTTTAATATTTGGTCTAGTTAAAACTCTCTTCTTCACCTTTTTTTGTTGGTGTGGGTGTGTGGATAAAAAGCATTTCATTATACTAAATATAACAAGTACAGATTGAGTCCATTGTTACATTAGCCCATTTTACCCCGTTGTTTTGTTTTGCTTGAAAAGCAAATGTCCTTGTCCATGCTAGAATGGTGAGATCTTGGAATTCTGTTATTTTTGCTGGCCTTTCGTCTTCAAGAACTTGAACCAGATTCTAAAGACCAGGGGAAGTTTTTGGCTGACAGAATCATTTGTAGGATTTGTGGGTTGCAGATTATGTCAATGTTGAAATTTTATAGTTTGGTCTCTTGAAGTCCTTAAGCTATCCCTTGCAGTTCAGCTTTGATAAAGCCAGTTCCTTCCATATATCTCATTGCTCTAACATGGAATATATTCCTCTTGAGGAGTCCCCATACGTAGCTTGTACTTTCTCGATGCTTCAACAACATTATGTACACATTGATGCGTCCAAAATCTGCTCAGCCCTTGGATCTCCACGTGATGTCCTGCAAAACAAAAGCGTCAGATGTGGCCCGACCGCTGGGGTCGGGAGTCCACCTCCGAAGGCTAAGTCAGTTGATGAACTTAATCACAAACGGCTCTGCTAGAAGCACAGAGCTAATGAATGAAGAAACGGGAAAGGTGATCTAGATAGCAGAACGCTGATAGTTTAGGTCTATCAGTATGTATCTGAACCTGAGTCTCAGATAGTATTCTTATTGATCGATTGATCCGTCCCTCACCTTGTATGGTAGTGAGGTTTATATAGAGTGTACCTTCGAATCTCCTTCGTTGGATGCACTCGAGCCTTCTTCGGGTAGTCGTTGGATCTTATCAATGAGATCCGTTGAGCGATAGACTTCTACTAGTTTGGGCTAGTAGAGGACTCCTGAGATTACCGTTAGGTTATGCGATAGTTATCCCTTTGATGATGATTATCCGCAGCCGTCAGTTTGAGTCTGCTGTCATCAGGGTGATTACCCTAATCCATAAGTAAGATTAGGGCACGCTTGCAGCCGAATAAGCTTTCTTCTTCAGCAAGCCATCTTCCGGATCAGGTTCGCTCGGGAGCGATTCGGTTTTCTCCGTCTCAACCGGGGTCGAGGGTCGGACCAGGTATGAACCCGGTCTGATCATAAACTCTCCATATCACAAGCCCCCCAGACCAAGCGTTCGGTCGATCCCGAGGGCTTGGTTTTTAACTGGGTTCGTCGTCAGGTGATGATCTCTGCGTGCTTCATTAAATGTCATATCACATTTAATTCGGTGGTCACTTTTCCTCGAGCGTTGTGAGTGTAAGGCCACATATCTCGTTGCAGTTGATCTGTCGTGGCTCACGTCATCCAAGCGACGGTTTCTGAACGCCTATTTCGGATTCGTGAGTTCAAACTTTCAAAACGTTTTTCAATCTTGATCGTTGATTTTGAATCAATCTCGATCGTTCAGATTCCCGAACACTCGTGCGGGAGTTTTAAAAGCGGTTCGTTGTCTTCGTAGGTTTCATTCTTCCCGTCTGGAATTTGAACCTTTGTTGTTCGCTTTCGCGCCTTCCTCGCTCTCAAGCTTCCGTCTCACCGAATCAGTAAGTTCTACTGGTCTTTTCTTTTTGTAGTTTACTGAAACGAGTAATGGCGGACGATAGGGCTTCTTTAGTACCCCATGTTGGTGATAGCAAGTGATGCTTTTGCTTCTCCCCGCTCCCCGACAGATCGGATAGTGATAACAAAACCCTAACCGTCCTCTGGCAAGAGTTTGCTAAAGTTTCTCAAAAAGGTTTTGAAAGAAAAACCGAAACTTCTCCTGTCCTTGTCGAGTCTGGATCTTCCAAGATTGTCGAGTCTTCTAGGCAGCCTCAAACCTCCGGGTCCAATGGTGGACCTGGCTCTGTTCCTTCCATTTATAATGGAGAAACCCTTCTTTCAGCTGTCCAAGATTTTGACCTTCCTTCCTCTTATCAGGTTAGGGCTCCCCACCCTGATGAGAGGGTTGATTCATCCATTTCGGGTGAATTTTCTTTGTATATAGATGCACTGGAAAGCGGGGTTCGCTTCCCCTTTTTTAATCCTTTGTTCTCCGCAATTTTGAATCACTGGAACATTTGTCCCAGAATGCTCCTCCCCAATAGCTGGCGTCTCATCGTCGGCTTCTTGGGTTTGTGTTTTGAGCTTGGCATTACGCCATCTCTTTCTCTTTTTGTACATTTTCATGTTCTTTCTATCTTCCATCCTCCCGGATGGGTCTTTCTTTCCAAACGCAATAAGGCTGAACTTGATTGGAGGGGCAGCATCCTTGTCAAAGGAACTTGCCCTTCTAACCACAAAAGATGGCGCGAACGATACTTTTTCTGTCGAGCGCCTCCATCAGATCTTAACTTCCCGACCACCTGGAGGAGGTTTACTTCTTCGTCCGAAAGTAACCGGGGCCTTCCCTTATCCAGAGAAGATGAGGCGGCCATCAGGAAGATCAAACCCATTCCGTGGTATCAAGAGATACATGGATATGAAGTGGAGTATAACTCCATCCTTCAAGATCTTGGGGCTTGGCTCATTGTGAGCTTCTAACCATCATCCTTTGATTTGATCGAAGTGATATGTCTTGAATTCTCGATTCTTGTCCTTCTTCTTTGCAGTGTCTCCCAGAACAAACCCTGAAAGCCTGCGGGTGAAGGCCGCTAGGGCCGTTGTGACAGCCGAGCAACGATTGCCCAGGGTCTTGACTGTAGATCAAGAGGCTTCTCTTCCCTCTCCCGACCCCTCTTATAGGGGTATCAGGAATATCAGGCCTGTAGCTGATGCTTCGAGTAAAGGGAAGAAACCAATGGTGGAGAGGGCTAATGTCTCTTCCTCCGCCCGAACCAAGAGGAGGCATGACACAATTGATGCTCCCTCCAACAAAAAATCCAAAGCTTCGACGGATGGTGAGGAAGTCTTCATCCCCCAGTGGACCCTGAAGATTACCGACAGGGTTACTCGGGATCCCGAGAAAGCCGCAGAATGGAGCTCCCTCGGCCTTGCTCCTTCGATCGCCGGGAGTTTGAAGCCCCGGATGACACCTCCCTTGTTAGTCAATCTACAAGGTACCGGTCTTCTTGCTTACTTATGTTTTCATAATTTCTTATGACTTCTTCTCGATATCTTCCGTCTTCCCAGGAATGCTGTGTTGAGCTTTTATCAACACATGGAAGCATTGAGCAGTGTCGGTCGCACCAGCTCCTTGCTGCAAACTTGTGAAGAGAAATTGGCGAAGGCCAATTCTGAAATAGACCAGCTGACTGCAGCTACCGTGGAGCTGCAGAAAAAGCATGAGGAAGAAGTGATCTCCCTCAAGGAAGCCCTTGAAGCTTCGAAAATTCGTATCTCTGCTGCCGAGCGCGAGGCCAGGAAGCAAAAGGTAGCTGCCACGTTGTTTGGTGACAGCCTTGAAATCAAAAGTAGGGAGCTCGAAGAACATCTGAAGTTGGCGATCCCTAGCAAGCCTGAGCATATAAAGCCAGACCTTCGGAAGGAGTGCATTCGGAAATACCTGAACAGCGTACCTTTCTCCGAATTGCTAGGTTTCTACAACATTCAAGCCTATCACATGGGGCAGAACGACGTTTGGGAGCAGATCCTTGGAACGATCCTTGACTTCGACACTGCTCCTTTTCGTGAGGTATGGCACCTAGAGGTCTTCGGGAAAGTTGGTATGGATCTCCCAGACTGGGCTCAGGGAGAAGATGATTCTTTTCCAGCTGACCCTCAATATGAGGCATATCTGAATGACGAGCCGGCACTTCCAGAGGAGAAATCACAAGCCGAGTCTCAAGTTGTTGTTGTAGAGAGTTCAGCCAATGCCACTCTTGAGGAAGGCTCTTCTTATGGTCCTGAGAAAAGTCCTCCCGACCAGGGTCCCTCAGGCAACAATGAAGAAAAGGCTTAGGGAGTTTGTTCTTTTGTAAAGATTTACCCTCAATTTAATGAATAGACATTTCTTTTTTCATGTTGGCCTCAAAATTTCCCCGTCTCCTGCCGAAATCTTGCCTTGAATATCAAAGTATGATAAAACTTATCACTTAACTTTTCATTCCTCGCCGAATAATGATCTTGTAGAAATATTGTGAAGATGCGTTTCGGGAAGATGCGTTAATCTTCCCCACTACTTCATTTATTGCAAAGTCCGCACGTTTCCCTTTTGCGAAGTTCAAACGTTTCTCGCTTTTTGTATACTATTCATTGTTTCCAATGAATCGGAAATACATCCATTATTTTAATGGCAGTGCGACGATTGGAGGTCTCTCTGCATCAGGTGCTCGCTTCCACATGTTTCCATGTGGCATCCCTTCGACCATTGATCTTGCTTTTGCGGATTTCGAAGCGTCATTTCGATCTGGGTCGTCGGTTATCCTTAGCCTTCAACCGTCGTCTTATACCTTAGGCTATTTAAAGCCTTCGTGGGTACTCTCCATCTATCCTGACTTCTGCAAGATAGATTTGCTAAAGTGCCAAAGCAACCTTTCGTCCTTCGGCCTCGCTTCCGTATTCCTCGTACTCCAACGACAGCTCTATCCATTTCTCGAACAAGTGAGTTTTTTGATTGCTCATCTCTTTCCCCACTTCCCCCCGAGTAAACCGCACGCAGCTTATACTTGGAGTTTATTTTGTTGGTCCGTCGTAAGTCGTAGAAAACTAGGGTTTCCCCATTGTTGCCGTCGTTTATTTCTCAGATCGATACGGCTTTTTTTTTTTTTTTTTTTTTGTTTTGCATAGTGGCTCCCAAGATCAACCCGAACTTTATCAGAGCAAAATCTCGCAAGAAAAGCGTTCCGTCGGTGGTGGTTGGGGCCAGTGCGGTGGTTTCAGCTAGTGAATCCTCCAAGCGTAAGGCGATCGCGGCGGTGAATCTTCAAGTCGATTCCCGCAGCTTCGTTGATGCCGTCCCCGCGCCTCCTTTGCCCGAAGTGGTCGCTCGTCTTTCCCAGGAAGATCTTGATCACTCCGTTGCCGATGGTGCTGCCGGGCGCTCTGCCCTGGTGAGCTGTTGGTGCACCCCCGAAGGAGACTCTTCGGGCATCTGAGGCAACTATGTTGGCGTTTGATGAAGGTGTGGTCCCAGCAGGTGCTGCTCCTATTTCTAACTCCAGTGCTTGTTTGGCATCCTCCTCCTCTCCTTCTGAATTGGAGGGCTTTGCCACTAGGAAGCGCCGTCGGGTGATAAGTGATGAAGCTCATCCTTTGCTTGGTGTAGTTCATCCTTCTCATCCTTCGCCTCGAATTAGTGTCAAACGAGTTTGACAGAGCGTTGGAATGGTGTACCGCTGCTCGAATGACTTCCGAGAGCGCAGCTTCTTTCCAAACTTCCCGATGAAGTCTTTACGAAGTCACCGGTGATGTAAGTCTTTCTTCATTATCCTCTCGATGTTGAAAAATTACTTTTCTCGCTCCTTGCTAACTCGGAAGTTGTTTGTAGGAGTCTTATGGTAACTTCCACAACCAAGTGGAAGCAAGTCACTAGACTCAAGAGGTTGAGCAATGAAGTTTCTAGGCTTCGGGAAATCTCTCGAAGCTAAAGATGTTGAGATTGCTCGCCTTCGAAATCTAGCTTGGGAGGTGGGGGGGAGAAAAAAAATTCGATGATTGGTCGTCTTCGGTCGGACTTGGATTATGCTAGGGAGAAGATCCGGCGATCGGAGCGAACAGTTGGAAAGTCGGGAGCCAAAGGATCTCAAACGTTACCCGAAAGGCAAGTCTGTCTTCAAGTATTTACGAGGAAGCCTTTTGTTGATATGACGAATGCTTATAACTTGCGGGCGCATCGGGATGGTGAGAACGAAGTATGGGAATCAATATTAAGGAAAGATCCTCATTTTGATACGACTCCCTACAAAGGTCTGTTTGCCATCCCGAAGTATTTACCGACCCGGGTATTCCTCCTCCCGATGGACCAAGGATAAGATTGAACCTCCACCTTCCGATCCGGACATTATGGAATATCTCGGAAGATTCTCCCGTTTATTCTCCCCTTGGAAGAAGTCAATTATGATGAGCTTGTACCGAATGCGAGTTTGGTCGAGGACCATTCTTCTCCTGGACAAGCCGGACAAAGAGTATGAAATTGCGGAGGATTTTCTGAATATTGAAATATTTTTGTAATCCTCATTTCTTCTCTTCTTTTCCTTGACTCCCCACCAATGGTTGACTCATATGTTTGTTCTAGCAAAGTCGCGTCGATCTTGTATAACTTGTTAACAGACACCTGTAATGACTTTCTTCTTTGATCAGAGATTGTATCCAGCTCTTGTAATTGTTTTGATACTGGCCTCTTTGGATCTTCTGAAGAAATAAGAAATTACTTTATCTTGAACTTTGCTAGCCACTTGAATCGCCGTTGCATTAGGTCTTAGTTGTCTGAAACAATGCCTTTACTTAAGGATTTCCGGAGAAATACAATAAGTCTGAGAAGGAACTCACTCGCCTTTACTTAAGGATTTCCGGAGAAATACAATAAGTCTGAGAAGGAACTCACTCGGGTTTTAAACCGATGCCTTATACTTAAGGATTTCCGGAGAAATACAATAAGTCTGAGAAGGAACTCACTCGGGTTTTAAACCGATGCCTTATACTTAAGGATTTCCGGAGAAATACAATAAGTCTGAGAAGGAACTCACTCGGGTTTTAAACCGATGCCTTATACTTAAGGATTTCCGGAGAAATACAATAAGTCTGAGAAGGAACTCACTCGGGTTTTAAACCGATGCCTTATACTTAAGGATTTCTGGAGAAATACAATAAGTCTGAGAAGGAACTCACTCGGGTTTTAAACCGATGCCTTATACTTAAGGATAATTCAAAAATTCAATAAGTCTCGAAGGAACTCACTCGGGTTTCAAACCGACGCCTTGCAAAAGGAACTCACTCGGATTTTCATCCAATGCCCCGACTTAAGAAAGTTTGAAAGATTTTCCATAAGCGTTGAAGTGTTGAAGGACCCACACGAATTTTCATCCGATGCCTTATAGTTGGATCTTGTTCTTGAATGTGGTGTATGATGCCCCCCAATCAAAAGATAGTTTGTTGAAAGCCAAAAATTGCATTGATTGAGTTGAAAATGATTACATCGCGAACAAATTGAAATCATCCTCAAGGATAAAACTTTTTGAGATGCCTAGCATTCCACGAACGATCCAACTCTTTCTGGGAATCGATGTTCTTCAGCCTGTAAGCTCCTGAACCGACCAGTTTCACAACCATATAAGGTCCTTCCCAGGAGGGGTCCAACTTTCTTTGGTGACGCGGGTCGGAGGCTAGGGTGTTTCTCAACACCAGATCTCCGGCTAAGTACCGACAATTCTTCACTCGAGTATTATAATGAGACGCTATTCTTCTTTGATAATGTTGAGTTCGTGCTATTGCCTTTGCCCGAACTTCGTCCAACAAATCAAGACTATCAAGCAGTCCTTGTTCATTTGCTTTTTCCTCGAACTCACGATCCCGTAATGTCCCCGCCATTATCTCCACAGGTGCCAATGCTTCGGATCCATATGCCAACCTGAATGGAGTTTCTCCTATAGGTGTTTGAACCGTAGTTCTATAAGCCCACAATACATTATGTAGTTCTTCGACCCAAGAAGCTTTATCAGCTTCGAGTCTTCTCTTTATTCCTTCCAGTAGCGTTCGGTTAGTAACCTCTACCTGTCCATTGCTTTGGGGGTATGCCACTGAGGACATACGATGCTCGATCATATATGTTCCACAGAATTGCTCAAATGGTGGACAATGAACCGAGTACCATGGTCAAGTGACAATTATCTTTGGAATCCCAAAGTGATATATGATTGATTCAAGCACAAATTTCTCCACTTTTTTTCTCAGTAATTGTCGCGTCATGCAATCGGCTTCTACCCATTTTGTGAAGTAATCAATTGCTACTATAAGATATTCCCGTCCACTTTGATGCCTTGGTGAATTTGCCCATGATATCAATTCCCCACATTGCAAAGGGAATGGGATTTAGAATTGAAGTCATAATTTCCGCCGGGCGCTTCGACATTGTAGCATGAATTTGTGACAGTTACTACATCGACGAACGTAGTCCATAGCAGCCTCTTGGATCTTAGGCCAATATAACCCGGGTCTTAGAATTTTGTGGGCCAGGGCTCGCCACCCATGTGAGCGCCACAAATTCCTTCATGAACCTCAGCCAAAGCTGATTTTGCTCCTTCTCGGGGCCTATACATCTCATAAGGGGTCCAGCATAAGATCTTTTGTATAGTCTCCCATTCTGAATGACAAATCTAGTTGATCGAATCTTGATCAACCTTGCCTCTACTGGATCCTCGGGTAACTTGTCATCCCTTAGATACTCGATTATTGGATCCATCCAAGCAACGTTCGCTTCAATATAAGAAATTTCTTTCTCATGATAACTTGGAAAAGTTATCTCTTCAATGTAGACCGAAGGGTCTAGATTCTTTTCCTTGGCATTGGCTAGTCGGGATAGCTCATCTGCCACTGAATTTTCATTCCTGGAAATCTGAGATATCTTCAAATTCCGAAATTGGTTTTGAAATGCCTGCACTATCTCCCGATACTTTTGCAAGCGTGGTTCTTTAATGCCATATTCCCCCTGGACTTGGTTGACTATAAGCTGAGAGTCACTATAAATAGTAACATCTGCAATAGCTAATGCTTTTGACAACCGAAGTCCTACTATCAGGGCCTCATATTCCGCTTCGTTATTACTTGCATCAAATGCGAATCTCAAAGCATATCGAATAATAAATCCTGCTGGACTTTTTAATAGAATTCCAGCGCCTGCTTCATCTTTATTACTCGAACCATCCACATATACCTCCCAAGTAGTTGGTATAATGGGATCCTCAATGGTGGGTTCCACTGGTGCAGTAGTTTCTACTACAAAGTCGGCTAATGCCCGAGCCTTGATTGCGATTCCGGGCTTAAAGCTCACTTGGAACTCACCGAGCTCAACCGACCAGGATACCATCCTTCGAGACAAATCAGGTTTGTTAAGAACTTTACTAAGAGGAAAAGTTGTAAATACCTCAATTGGATGAGCCTCGAAAATATGGCCTTAGCTTCCCGGTGGCCATCATGAGAGCCAGAGCACGCTTCTCAATCTGCGAATATCTCGTCTCCGCATCTAGCAACACGTGGCTTACATAGTAAATCGGCCACTTGTTTCTTATCTTTCTCCCGAACAAGTACCGCACCGACCGCCGAAAGGGATGTCGCTAGATATAGCTGTAATATTTCCCCCTTCTCCGGCCCGGACAGAATCGGTGGTTGTCCAAGTGCTTCTTTTAATTCCTCGAAAGCTTTACGGCACTCTTCAGTCCACTTTGCTTCCTTATCGCCCTTCAGGTCTTTAAGTGCCTTGAAGAAAGGCAACATTTTTCTCCGGACTTGGAGATAAATCGATTTAAGGCAAGCAACTCTCCCTGTCAAACATTGTACATCCCGAACGGTTTTGGGAGCCTCCATATCAATCGAGCTTGTATTTTGGCGGGATTAGCCTCAATTCCCCTCTCGTGATACCATGAAACTCAAAAATTTGCCCGAGGAGACTCCAAAGGCACATTTTTCGGGGTTCAACTTCATTTGATGCTTCCTCAATACTGAGAAAACCTCAGTCAAATCTGCAATGTGATTTGCTTTTATAAAGCTTTTCACCAGCATGTCGTCAACATACGCTTCAACATTCTTTCCTATCAGCTCTTTGAAAATCTTGTTGACGGCCCTCTCGATATGTTGCTCCCGCATTCTTCGGGCCAAAAGGCATGACCTTGTAATAATAGCTCTCACGATCAGTCATGAAAGCCGTATACTTCTCATCCTCCTTATTCATAAGGATCCGATTATACCCCGAGTAGGCATCCATGAAACTTAAAGTTTCATATCCTGTGATCGCATCTATCAAGAGGTCAATCCGAGGCAACGGGTAGCAATCTTTCGGGCAAGCTTTGTTTAGATCCGTGTAGTCTGTACACATCCTCCACTTCCCATTCGCCTTTTTCACCATCACCACGTTGGCCAACCAAGTTGGGCACTCGATTGGTTCTATGAAACCAGAATTCTTAAGTTTTTCAACTTCCCTCCGAACGGCTTCATACTTTTCAATAGAGAAATTTCTTCTTTTTCGTATCACTGGTTTCGCCTTAGGGTCTATCAAGAGTTTGTGCTCTGCAATGGCCCGATCGATCCCAGTGCATGTCCTCAGAGACCATGCGAATACATCTTTATTTTGTTGAAGAAATAACTTCAACTCATCTTTAAACTCTACCAATCTGTTCGGACCCGATATAAGTAATCTTTTTCTCATCCTCGGTACACGTTGGATTTGCTCCGAGTTTCTCCACTTTGGTTCGGGCCTTTGCATCTCTGTCTCTTCCCGATCATTTCGAACTTCTATGGGGAGGGCAGTTACCTTCCTCGGACCCTCCTTGTCTTTTAAATAGGCAACATAACACCGCCGAGAGATCTTAGTCGGTCGAGGAGACTTGACCAATTCCCATATCGGTCGGGAATTTTATCTTCAGTGTGCTTTGTCGAAACAATAGCACCTATCTTGGATAAAGATGGTCGCCCGAGAATCATATTATAGGCTGGTAGTTCTCGAACCACCAAGAAATTGATTCGGACAGTTGTTTATTTAGGAAAACTTCCAATGGATAGATCCAACTGAACTGATCCTTCCGCTATCGCAGATGACCCCGCAAAGCCATATAGGTGTGTAGATGAAGATTTCATCAAGTCCTGATCCACCTTCAATTTTTGATACACTTCGTAGGAAATTAGGTCACCAGAGACTCGTATCAATCAAAACTCTATGCACTTCCCGCCGTGCAATCTCTACCTTGATGACTATAGCATCATCATGAGGTAAACAAACGTTTCTCTCGTCTTCTTCGCTAAAGGTGATAGAATCTTCACCATTCAGCTCTTCTTCCGCTTTCGCGCCTCTCCGGCTCCAACAAATTTGGATTTGGTTTTTAGACTCGGAATGATTCGGGCTCTGGACCCCCGAAGATGGTAAGGATCGGTGACCGAGTAGCAGCTTCAATCACCTCCTTGCCTTTTTTAGACTTCGGGGCCTCCCTCGATCGTTCTGAACTAACCGAACGATCCCTTTTTGGAGCGGCCGCGCGTGGCCCACATGGCTCCTCCCTTCTCCCTGCTAACAAAGCGGACAGATGTCCCCGAGATATCAATCTCTCAATATCTCGCCTTCGGATGACGACAGTCATTAGTGTAATGACCATAGTCCTTGTGGAATCGGCAATACTTTTCCTGATCCTGCTGCTCTCCGGGTTTCAAAAGAATTTTAGGCGGCCACTTCAAAATATTTTTTCTTTTGAGGATATTCAAAATATCGGCCCGAGGAGCATTCAATGGAGTGTACTCACTTCTACCGGGGGATCTTTGGCGCCAAGGCTAGGATTTTCCAACCCGATCGCGAACATTCTTCTTTGGCTTCCTCGCTTCGCTCAGAGCCTTTTGTTCCTTATTGGAGACTTTATTATCTCCTTGGCACGCATCTAGAATCTCCATGACTTCAGCCGCTTCGGCATCTCTCGTACCAGCTCAAGCATAAGTCGTGGGTATATCCTGTAGTAATAACTCCGGGAGTTTCCGATTAGTGAGTCCCGTGAATAGAGCGGTTACGGCTACTTGTTCATCCAAGTTTTCTATCTCCATCGTCACTTTGTTGAATCTCTTGAGAAACTCTCGATCGATTCGTTCTTTCCTTGTTTGACGGAAAAACAAGGTTTCTTCCATTTTCTTGACCCGTATCCCCCACGGAATCGCCCTATGAATTGGTGCGCCAATTCGTCAAAGTTTACGATCCTTCCGAGGGGAGGTTAGAAAACCACTTTTGTGCCGCTCCAGTTAGAGATGAACCGAAAACCCCGCATAAAATTTCATCGAATTACTCGAAATTGCCATGGTCTGTTGGTAATGGCCGATGTGAGCTGTTGGATCTCCGGAGCCATCGAATGTTGAGAAGGTAGGCAAACGGAAGTTATGGGGAAACCGATATCCCGCAATTGGCTCAGCAAAAGGAGTCTTCCGAATGACAGAGTAAATATCCTCAGTTATTCTTCCCTTAGCCAACTGCCCTAACTTCTCATTGATGTTGGCCAATTCTTGACCAATCTGGGTCGGGTGATCTTCAGCAATATGATCACGACCTCGATTAACACGATCATCCCGTGCTACTCAATCATCACGAACAGCCCGTCCTTCCCGAGCGTTCCTCTCGTCACGAACTGCTCGATCATCACGAACGGTTCTTCTGACAGTGGGTGAGTGAGTTCTTACCCCTGTATCCAACCTTGTATTTGAATCAGTTGTACTCTCTTGCGGTCTGTCGAACCGATCGCCTCGCCTCGGTTGATCATCGATCCTCCGAAGTCCTCGGTCTCCTTCGCGGAAATTCTGATCAACATTTCGGTCTTCAGCCATTCTCTGGTCACGTGGCAATGCACGTCTCCCTGAATCGCGTTGATCAGGCTCTTCTGGTAAAACCACTCGTCTGGTGAGCGCGCGGAGTGCTTGGCTCACCTCCAAGAGTTGAATCTTTACCTTATCCAATTGATCTTGGATTGTATCAGGAGGAGGATTACGTCCTCCCTGGCCATCATCCACTTTGATAGGATTTTGGCTTTCCTGGGGAATATTTGGATTATTCACTGCAGGTATCTGAATACCGGAATTGCGTTGTGCAGCGGCTGCTGATCTAGTCACCATGGCTTTTCAAGTCGTTTCCCACAGACGGCGCCAAATGATGCGTCCAAAATCTGCTCAGCCCTTGGATCTCCACGTGATGTCCTGCAAAACAAAAGCGTCAGATGTGGCCCGACCGCTGGGGTCGGGAGTCCACCTCCGAAGGCTAAGTCGATTGATGAACTTAATCACAAACGGCTCGCTAGAAGCACGAGCTAATGAATGAAGAAACGGGAAAGGTGATCTAGATAGCAGAACGCTGATAGTTTAGGTCTATCAGTATGTATCTGAACCTGAGTCTCAGATAGTATTCTTATTGATCGATTGATCCTTCCCTCACCTTGTATGGTAGTGAGGTTTATATAGAGTGTACCTTCGAATCTCCTTCGTTGGATGCACTCGAGCCTTCTTCGGGTAGTCGTTGGATCTTATCATTGAGATTCGTTGAGCGATAGACTTCTACTAGTTTGGGCTAGTAGAGGACTCCTGAGATAACCGTTAGGTTATGCGATAGTTATCCCTTTGATGATGATTATCCGCAGCCGTCAGTTTGAGTCTGCTGTCATCAGGGTGATTACCCTAATCCATAAGTAAGATTAGGGCACGCTTGCAGCCGAATAAGCTTTCTTCTTCAGCAAGCCATCTTCCGGATCCGGTTCGCTCGGGAGCGATTCGGTTTTCTCCGTCTCGACCGGGGTCGAGGGTCGGACCAGGTATGAACCCGGTCTGATCATAAACTCTCCATATCAACATTAAAGACCATTTCACTTCTTCATGTTATAGAAGAGTTAAATCTTGCTAATACATTTATAGAAAATTCTATATCTGATTGTGTACTATTAGTAAGATACATTGGTGCCCCAATTGCATTTAGATATGATACTTTAGGACTAATAAATTCTTCAATGTTTTGATGGGGTTGAAATGAATATTTCCTTATGTCGAACGATCTCAATAAACGAATATTCTATTTGTCAAATGATCAATTTGCAAACTTAGACAAAACTTTGTCTTTCCAACATCTTTCATTTCAACTTTATTCAAATAATCTATTGCTTTTGAAAGTTCTTCAAGAGTTTCGATGATATCATTTACAATTATTATAACAAAGTTAGATTCATATTATTTATAAAGATACAATAATAAATTTGATAATTTAAAATATATTCTTCATTTAATAAATATTTACTAAGGCGGTTAAACCAAATATGCTATGATTGTTTTAATCCATATAATGATTTTTTAAGCCTAATTTAACAAATTTTTTGAGAATTTTATGTGCTTCAAGTATTTTGAATCCTTCAGGAATTTTTATATAAATTTTACACTCGAGTGAGCCATATGCTATAATAATATCCATTAGACACATGTTAAAATTTTCATGTACTGTCAGACAAATAAGATATTTGAAGGTGGTTATATCAACCACAAGAAAATATGTTTCCATATAATCATTGCTAGGTCTTTGCGAAAATTCTTGTGTCATAATTTATACTTTATATATCACGATTTCATTATTTTTCTCATTTCATTTTTGTACGAAAACTCATTTATATTCCATTAGCTTTATACCTTTAGATGTTTGGACTACATGTAAAAAAACTTTAATTTTTTAAGAGAATTTAATTTTGCTTAAATTGTGTCTTTCCATTTTGGCCAATCATTTCTTCATTTATATTCATCAATAAATTTATATTTAAGATCATCATCTTGATGCATTATTTCAATAATAACATAATATGCAAAAATATTGTCGACAACTATATCTTTCGGTTCCATCATTTTCCTACAGTGACATAACTAATTGAGATCCTTTCACTTTTATTATTTTCAGATATCTGAACATTTTTTAGGGTTTTATAAGAAGTTATGTCTTTAGGTTTTTTATGATCAATTGTCTCAATTTTATGATTATTTTAACCATTTGTTTCATTTCATTTTTGTAGAATTTTATCCTTGAAACCAATTGGTTTTCCATGTTTTAAACGTGATTTAACTTTATTTGCACTAATAGATTATCCAACTAGGATATCAATCCTAATTATCATATTTCCAGTCAGAATATGAGATTTATCAATTATTGGAAGGTCAGTAAAAGCATCTGGCAGTTAGTTCATAATGCTTTGTAAACGCATTATCTTTTGAACTTCATGTTAATATTGTTCAGTGTGAGTATCTAAATGAAATAATGGTATTGCATTCCAATAAATTTCTTTTTCTGACTATATATTTTCTCCCTCTCATGTTGAAAAAACGAATTTATCAGAAGATAATCAACAAGTCTTGCTTTATATAAATCTCCAATCATTGGTAAGATATTGAATTATATAAGGAAATTTATATCCAACATAGATTCACAACTTTTTTGGGCATCTTTGTGCGTTGTGGTGGAGTAAGTGAAATGTAAATCGCAAATTCAAAATTATAAGATGAGACATATTTGGCTCTGACCATAAACTAATTATAATGAGGAGAATTTATAATAATTTATTGGCCTGATGTGTACAAGTAATACTGCATATAAAATAGCATATCTGCATGTTGACACAAGGAGTTTTGTTCTTATAAACATTGGTTTAATAAATGATTTTATCAAACCATTTTAGATATAAACATGAGCAACATACTATTCAACTGATTTTAGCAATCATTTAGAGCTTGAGATGTAAACTCACTAGCATTATTAAGACAAATTGTCTTTATTTATAATCCATAAATTGTGCTCTTAATTTAATTATTTGAACAAACAATTTCGCAACTATCAAATTGTGAGTTAATAAACATACATGTGACTATTTGATAGATGCATCTATTAAAACCATTTATTATTTGAATAGTCTACATGATGGGTGAAATGACACATATATTTTACCTTATATACATTTTAAAAATATAGGGGATTCAATCCCAATTTTAGCCAGTGATGATTTAGTAATAAATTTTCTTTGAGAACAAGCAATATAAGAAAATTCATTGAATTGAAGAATCTTTTGGTTTTTCAATGAATAACTATACGAATTTTCAATAATTTTCACATCATATTTGATCTAGGATGGTCCAACCGATCATGCCAAATAATAAAACCATCAAATCGATATTCTTTGGATTTACCATAGTATTTGTTTTAACCATGCAAATATTTGTATAGTACAAGTCGAGAGAAAAGATCTAGCACTTACATAGTAATCTATAAATATTCACTTTTACCAGTATTTATAGTATCAATATTAATCATTTTAGCAAATATTTTTGAAACTTAATAAGTTTTGTTGAGACTTATTATAGAATGATGTATCATTTATAGCTTTTTTGGAGCCTTCAATCAATTTTGTACTACCAATTATTTTATGAACATTGGTTTCCTCGTTAAATAAGAGGCATACTTTTTATCTCGCATTTGTGGACTTCACAAAGAGAGAATAATCTAGTAAAGACTGATGGAAACCAACATCCTTAAGGGCCTTGGTGAAGCTTGCTTAAGCCATAAAGTGATTTTTGGTGGAGCTTACAAAAATAGGTCTCCCCCTTACTAGAATAACTCGATGGTAGATGCATGTAAACATCCTCATGTAGGTCACATGCAGGAAAGTATTAGTAACATCGAGTTGTTGGAGATGCCAACATTTAATGGTTGTAATAGCGAGGAGGCTACAAATAGTTACAAGTTTGGCTACCAGGGAAAAAGTGTCGGTATAATCCAAGTCCTCCTATTAAGTATACCCCTTTGCAACAAGGAAAGCATTGTAACGCTCAATATACCCATCAACATGGTGCTTGATCATGAAAACCCATTTACAACCAATAGGGCATTTTCCTATATAAAGAGGCTACAAAGACCAAGTGTTAGTCTGTTTCAAGGCATGATTTCTGCTTCCATGGTGCTACTCTAGTGGGGGTGTTTAGCACCTTTTGTATAGGTAATAGGTTCCAGCTCAGAAGATAAAGTAGTTAGAAAGGAAAAATCAGCATCAGAAAGTGATTATAGGATAACAAATTACAAATGGGGTAAGGGGTAGTACTTGACAGCAAAGGTGGGACAGGGGGGAACCTACAGAGGAGCAAACATAATCCTATAACTTGGTAGGAATGATGTAAGGATGGATAGAGTGATGAAAGGGAAGAGGGGATGGTGGTGCTGGTGGTGATGGGGATAGGGGGGGGGTGTGGAGGAGGGGATGATAGTGGTGGGGATGGTGAGAAAGTGAGAGCGCTATTAAGTAAGGATGAGCGAGAACAATCGATGAGTCTTGTTGTTTAGGAAGAGTGGAGAAAGGAAACACAAATTCATGAAAAAAAACATCTCTGGAGACAAAGATGCATTGGGTGGTAGGGTCAAAAACTCAATAACCCTTTTCACCATAAGGGAAACCAATAAAATTGCAATGAGTTCCTCGAGGGTCAAATTTGGTGCCACCGGGGACATGGTTGAGGGCATGACAAAGAGAACCAAACACCCAAAGATGGGTAAAAGTGGGTGGAGTCCCAAATAAAAGCTCATGCAGAGTCTTGCCATCTAGAAGGGGAGAGAGAAGGCGGTTTCTGAGATATGCTGCAGTTAAGACGCATTCTCCCAAAAGCGAATTTGCAAAGAAGCCTGAAACTATAGGGCATGACCAACCTCAAGAAGATGGCAATGCTTATGCTCAGTGACATCATTTTGTTGAGGAGTCCGTACACATGAGTGTTGATGAAGGATGCCATGGGTGGAGTAAAAAGTAGCATGGGTTTAGAAAAAAATTCCATTCTATTAGGAGTCCGTACGCATGAGTGTTGATGAAGGATGCCATGGGTGGAGTAAAAAAGTAGCATGGGTTTAGAAAAAAAAATTCTATTCTATTATCAGTGCGTATTTTGTGGATGCAAGTATCAAATTGAGTCAGAACCATGGCATAAAAATGCTGTGGTAAAGAGCAAGTTTTACGACACATTAAATATACCCAAACACTTCGAGAAATCATCCACTGGAGTTAAAAAATAATGAGTACTAGAAAGAGATGTTGTGTGATAACCATTCCAAAAATGTCACAATTAATTAAATGAAAAGGCTTGTCACTCCGAGTACCTTTTAAAGGTGAAGGACGATGTATTTGCTTAGCTAAATGGCAGACATCACAAGGTAAGGGAAATACATTTTTGAAATGCATAAGAAATAAAAGTAGATAAACGAGACAATTTGTCAGAGGATGGGTGACCAAGTTGCATGTGCCATGGAGGAGAAGGTGAACTATGAAGAGCAGTGGATGCCAAAGGGGAAGATGAATGGGATTGAGAAAAATGGTGTAAGCCATTACGCATCGTTTCCATTCTAATCAGCCGCTTCGTTGACAGATCTTGTGTGGCAAAGAAAGAGGGAAAGAAAATAATAAGTCCACAATTTGAAGAATGGGTTAGTGATAAGCATGCATTTATCATTATTTATTTGATTTACTTTCCCATACGAAGTTAATTGAAAGAGAGTTAATTGAGTAATTTTGTGTCTTTTTCAGGAATAAAGTGATTTTGATTATTATAGATAATGTGGAGCAAAGTTGGCAAATATATTAAAGGATTTTAATTAAAATAAAATCATGGATTCAATCTTGCTACCTAAGAAATCATGAATAGTGAAACGCAACTTGGTCAACTAGTTGATGCCATTAGTAGGAAGGAGGCTGGCTAGTTACGTAGTCAACCAATAGGTAACCCTAATCATCAAATTGGATCTAAGAAAGAGCAAGTCCAAGTGGTTTCTATTGTGACACGTAATGGAAAGGAATATTATTCACCTTTGTCCATTCCTAAGCCATTGCCAATTGATCTTGAGAGTCGAGAAGAGGTCAATTTGATCCATGAGAATGGCGATGATGCACACAGGCCTAGTAAAGAGACACCACCTGTGAGTATTCCCCATCAATTTCCTCATAAAGCGTTGCACATTCCAATTGTTGAGGGTCCTACTCTTGAGTCTTACACTCCAAAAGCCCCCTTCCTTGAAGCTCTTGAGTCCTCAATTCCAGATTCTAGAAAGATTGCTAAGATGCAAGAGATGATTGACTTATTCCAACAAGTTCGTATCAATCTTCCACTATTGGATGATATCAAGCAAGTCCCAACTTATGCTAAATTCATAAAAGATTTATGCACAAAAAAAACGTAAGTTGAGAACTCAGACTCCTAAAACTATGCATACTAAACAAGTCAGCTCGGTAATTTCTAACCAACTGCCCCCTAAACTTAAGGATCTAGGTGCACCTTTAATTTCTTGTGTCATTGGACATCTATCCATAAGCAAAGGATTGCTTGATTTGGGAGTCAGTGTGAATATTTTACCGGTTCAGTTTATGATAAGTTTGGTCTAGGAGATTTGAAAACCATTGATGTGATACTACAATTAGCAGACCACTCAATCAAACGAACCTGTGGGCTACTTGAAAATGTTTTGGTAAAGATTGAGGATCTATATTTTCCTATAAATTTTTTGATCCTATATATGGACAATACAACTACCAATAAGTTACCACCAATCATTCTTGGACGGCCTTTTTTAGCCACTGCGAATGCTTGCATCAATTGTAGATCGGATGTCATGGACATTTCATTTGGAAATAAGAAACTTAGAGTCAACATCTTCAATGCATCCTTAAGCCCAAATAGGGATGAAGAGTGCTTTTCGATTAACCTTATTGAAGAGGTAGTGGCTCATTATACTCCAAACATGTTATTGATGATCCCCTGCAACATTACTTGCCATTTTGGGAATCTGACCTGAATATTAAGAAAGCCAACACATTGTTGGACTCTTCCACTTCTTTGGAGCAGTCACCATTCATATTTAGATTCAAGCCTCCACCTCCAGTGGGTGCATCTCCCCAACCCTCATCCCTCATATCTCTCGCTAAATTGGATCTTAAACCTCCCCCTTCCAATATAAAGTATGCATTCTTAGGACAAACTGAAACCCTACCTGTCATTATTTCTTCTGACATATCACATAGGCAAGGGACCAACTTTTACGAGTGCTTTCTAAATTCAAGGTAGCCATTGGCTGGTCCTTAGATGATCTTATGGGCATAGACCCTTCTATGTATGCATAGGATATATTGTGAGGATGGAGCGAAACCCTATAAGGATCCTTAGCGTCATCTAAATCCTAACATGAGAGTGGTAGTAACCAATGAGATGATTAAGTACTTAGATGTTGGACTTATCTTCTCAATCTCTGATAATGGAGGGATCAGTCCTACCCAAGTTGTCCATAAGCAATCCGGCATCAATGTGGTTCCAAATGACAACAATGATCTTGTTCCAACTTGTACCACTATGGGTTGGCGTGTTTGCCTCAATTATTGAAAGTTGAACAAAGTCACCAAGAATGATCACTTCCCCTTGCCATTTATTGACCAAATTTGGAACCCATAGATTGGACATATTTTAGAGGTTATTGGTCAGCGACTGAAGCTTTATGTAGATGGCCTTGCTGATGGCCAACGTATTGAGGAGTTGGACCTAGAAGACTTACCTCAAGACTCTTTATGACTCATTGAGTCTGGCTGAAGACTTCAAACTTAGCATTTTATGGGAGGCAACCCATCTGTTTAGATATTATTTCTTGTTCTTTTCTTTCTTTGTTAGGTTTTATTATTGCGTGCTCTATCACAATTTCAAGCATCGGGTACACTCTTTTCTCTATTTGCTTATATCATGTTCTTCTTTTCCTTTATATCTTGCATGCACTGAGGTCACTGCATAATTTAAGTGGGGGGGGGGGTGATAACTCGAGTAGGACTCGTTGATAGTTGCTAGAGCATTGTCACAAAGATTAAAAGTGCCTAATTTTTTTTTCTGGCTTTGGTAAGAATTACGTTTTAATTCCTTGCTTAGATACAAAACGAGAGTTTTAGAAATTCCATCTTATGTGATGAGCACCCTCTTGAGAGAATAGTAATGGGTTTTATATTTTGAGACTGAGGTTGAATTGAAAAATAGGAATTCTAGGTAGTTCGAAAGGTTTGAACATCTAGTTATCTTGTATTTCCTTGTGCTTATGGTGATAAGTCGAAACCAATTTTAGACTGTTTAAATGTGAATTGAATTAAGTATAATGTTAAAGAGAACAAGAGAATTTTTTTTTTGCTGAAGTTTAAAGTTTAGACCTCCTTCTTAGTAACCAGCGGTGTCGCCAACATTGTGCCTCGTAAGTAAGTTCGAGGGGTATCTACACCTAGTCCCTTAAGGCCATCTGGCTTGAGAGCGGCTGACCCAACATTCATTACATAGGCCATCTAGAAAGTTTAAGAAGTAAGACATTGCACATACTAGAACTGTGAGCATTAAAGAAATAAGTGAATTAATGTGCTTATAAAGCTGAAATGTCTAAGATGGTCAATACTGCTTAGATCTTGAGTTCTTGGTATTATTTGGAACCTAGATTAGTCTTATCTGAGGGTAAACTTGTGAAATCCCCCAGATTTCTACCCCTTTAACCCGTGGTTTTAAGACCGAGAACCTGGGCCTTGATTCGGCGACAATTGTGGACCATTCAATTCGAGCCCGAAGGATTGGAAATTAAACAAATGTTGGTAAATGACCCTTATAATGACTCAAAAACTCTCTTAGAGTTTAAGTGAAGAGAGAAGATTAGTCTCGATAGTGTAAAAAGGGTAATTTTGTAATATCTGTAGATCAGTGATGGAGAATCCGATTGACACAAATAAGATATCAAATCAAAGATCATCTAAAGACCTTTCCAACGAGCCAAAGATCATCAAAATCAGAGTTCGTTTGGGGGTCCAACCATGAGCCAGAAGTTTGAGCCGTTTAGGCGAACCAACCCCCAGCCTATTTTCTATTTAGGGGCAAAATTGGAAATTCGGATTTTAAAACCCTATTTATGTTTTATCTCATCCGTAAACGCATTTTTGGAGGCTAGAAAGAGACGGAGGCTTTGGAGAAAAGGAGAAACGAGAGAGAGGAGCGATTTCCATTCTTCCGAAGGTGTCTGTGATCCGAATCTTCGCAAAATCATTACGAAAGGTTAATATATCTTTAATCACTAATTTGTGGGAGTAGATTCTTGGATTTGAAGGAAGAACAAAGTAAAAGGTGAGGAATATACTTAACTTTATATTACATGTGTAATGATGTTAGTTACTTTTCATTATTGATATCTTATATTGCCTTAGTATTATCTTGTGGTTATTTTCTGTCTTGTGTTAAATATGAATTGCTATAATTTATATTTTTATTACTTCTGATGTTGCTCCTTGCTTTGAAATCTATTATTATTGTTATGAAATGGAATGTGATTGTATGAGAGGAAAAATATTATTATTTCTTCTACCTTGTATTTTCTACTAGGGTCGTGGGTTCACCCATTGCCCTAGTGACATTATATGATTGTTTTTATTGTGGTTGGGAATGGGGAATGCCCTTTTGGCATTTCTGCCATAGGATACCAAAGGAGGCGGTATGGGACGCATTCCTATGGTGCCCTTGGCTCTTTCCCGATTACTAATTTACATATTTAGGGCATGTCTAGAAGTGTTTGGTTAGGTGACCTCATGAGTACTACTACCCTTTCGGCAGGGGTATTGAAGCCGGTTAACCCGTGATGTTAGTGGCTGGGTCCTGTATGTCAAGCAGGCCCACTATCATCATAGAGAGGTAGGGTTGCATATAATAGATAAGGGCTCATGGACACTCAAGACCGGTGAAATGACCCGTGAGAGGACATGGAGATCATCCTGTCCATTATATGTGGATGACTGCTGGGTTAATGAATGGGGTCCAACAGATGCCTCCATTGAGGATTTCATTCATAGGTGGGAAGGTATTGAACCAACAGAGCACTAGGCGTGAGGGGAAATATCCGGACCATATGTAGTACGAGACCATATGACTTTGCATTGGGCCTAAGATTATCCTTGACACGCGCCAGATCTTATACCAATGGTGATGTGAGAGAGTGGTGACCTAATCCCCAACCATGGCTTGACAGGACTTTACACAACAACCGCGGAGAACCCAACAGACGTGCATCAGAGCCGTGAGGGAAGAGTGATGAGACCGCCCAAAGAAGACTGGTGTGTTACTTAATGCGTGTCTACCATAGAGACTTCATGATAGAGTTAGGAGCATAATCATTCACATATCATATCATTGTCATTAATTACATTATTGATATTTATGTTTTATGTGTGGTGTGGAATCTTGAGAATGAATGTGTGATATGATGTTGAGTTGACCTCACTAAGTTCTGTTGAACTCATTCCTTTTGTATGTCTTTTTTTTATTAGATTATGTTGCAGGTTATGAGGACTTCTTCCAAATGGAGGATGCGTTACCAATATGTCTTCTTGAAGGAGTGATCGAAGAAGAAGTGGACGCACATGGAGCTTCATGCCAGTTTCAAGACTGTTCTTTTGGATTGGATTCCATTAGAGAACAAGTTTAGTTTATTTTTCCGCTGCAAATAAAACTACTCTCTTTTCTTTTCAAAACTCTGATGTTATACCTTTTATTTTGAAGTAATGGATGACTGTAACCATTATTTCTATTTTGATAATTTATTACTTGAACTTGATTTATTCTTGTCCATTTAATTATGCTATATCATGTTTTGTATGGATTTGTCACTGAACCTAGATCTTGCGGTGTATCATCCCCACGGGCATTCGGGTATGACCGGATCCGGCTGGGTGGGGTGTGACAAAACTGGTAGGCTGAAGATAAGAGGAGACTTCTGGATTGAATTGTTTGCCTAGAGCTAGACTTAAGAGAGGGTGTAAAGAGCTTAAGTGTGGGGGTGCCTATATTCCCTTCAATCTTTAATGGAGTGTCTTTGTTTTCGGAATCTATCTTTTTACACTTACAATTGCCAGAATGATTAGAAAAGTACTTGAGAATTTTGTATGTATATTCTCTACAAACACTCATAAGACACAACTCGTCCACTAGGGTAACTTAGGGGTTTAAAGGCTTGTTGCACATGCTAAGTGCAAACGTGATTCCTACGAAAGTGAGTTAGATTTTATTTATTTATTTTTAGTATTGCTTTTATTGTTTCATTTGCTCGAGGACTAGCAAACACTTAAGTGTGGGGGTATTTGATAAGCATGCATTTATCATTATTTATTTGATTTAATTTCCATACTTAGTTAATTAAAAGAGAGTTAATTGAATAATTTTGTGTCTTTTTCAGGAATAAGGTGATTTTGATTATTACAGATAATGTGGAGCAAAGTTGACAAATATATTAGAGGATTTTAATTAAAATGAAATCATGGGATTCAATCTTGCTACCTAAGAAATCATGAATAGTGAGATCCAACTTAACTAATGCAAGGAGAGCATGAATCTTAGCCAAATTGAAAACAGGTGGATTTCCAAGGAACAAAATTGGAAATAAGATCTGAAAATCGTGTAAACAGACCCTCCTTGAGTATTTTGGGCATATCTATTTCGTATGAACTCCGATTGCGGTGATTCAAGATGCTAAGGAAATATAACGAAAATATCTACAACTTTCTAGTTTTGGGTTTTTTCAGAATCCGAGCAAATAAAGGTCGAATGGATGGGTAAAGAGGAAGAATTCATTGTGTGTGGGATACATAAAAAATAAGCCATCCACAGAGAAGAGGAGAAGACGGCGAACACGGATCTTGGCTCTCATTTCTCTCATTGCTCAAGAAGAAGACCACATCTCTCCCTCTCTCGAAATTTCATCTTTATTTGCTTGACGATATTTGTTATAATGAGTAGCTAGTTCCTTTTCTTTGGGATGTAAATGAACCACTACTTATTTCATTAATTTGATTGTTCTACATCTTCTAATTAATTGTGTTTGAATCTGGTCAAAGATATTCTATAGCTAAGCAAACTAAACGTGTCAAGCTTCGGCAAAGGACGATAGTCTTGTGAAGATAGGGCATATCTAGGAAAAACCATCATTTGTTTTGAAGCTTAGAGTTATATCGATTAATGAAAAACATTGGGGATTCGAAATCTCAAAGATCTTCACGTATTCATAGTTAAAGTTTTTGCATTGATTAATATATTTAATTTAAATTAGGTTTTGTTGAATTCAATCTTAGTCACTTAGCCTTTTAGTTCCCCATAGTTCATTCTGTACTTTCTACTAGCTAGATTAGTATAAGATTTTATTTTTTATTGGCTTGCGACACGATCAGTTAGCTTGCTAACAGAAATTAAATTAAATTGGAAAGAAGGAACATAAAGGAAATCATGGAGAATAAGGTCAGGACTAAGGAGCATAGAATCATGGTGAGTGACAGGTAAAGCAATAACATTAGGGAGGTGAACAAGCTTATGAGTAGAGGTGGGGGTGGGGTTGACAAGGCTATGAAGATTACAGGTCATGTGATTAGTGGCCCCACTATCTATTAACCAAGGGACAAAATTTGTACCTATAACAGATAAACAAGTCTTTGTACCTATAAGATTTGCTACAGAAGAAGAAGTGTCTGATCCAAAGAGCGAAAGTAGCTACTGGAATTGAGTACTTGTTAGGCTATGAATCAATTTACTAGTAGTAGCAACATGCACATGGGATTGTTAAGAACGACCATAAGATGGGTTGTAAGTAAATTCCCTTTGTTGTTCTTCTTGAAGAAGGTGATGAACAAGGTTAACATATGGTAGTGGATCCATAGTGAGGAACTGAGAACGAAGGGCAACATAGCTATGAGAGAGTAAGGGTGTCAATTCGGTACGGTATGGTACGGTTTGAATTTGAAAACCTCAAACCATAACCGTACCGTACCATATTTATACGGTACGGTATAAAAACGGTATTTTAAAAATCGGTACGGTATGAAACCGGTATAAAATCGGTATGGAAAAACGGCACGGTTCGGTATATGATACGGTTTTGTTACGGTATTGTATGGGAACAAGTGAGAAAAATCAAACCTAAACAGAAAACTAACAGCAAATTACTTAAAATTCAAATATCTCAACCTAGTCAGGTGAGGTTGAATTGTCATTGAATTAATACAACCACCATTCTAAACATCTTGCCAATGATGTTATAATTCATTATGGAATGGCCAATGACTAGTCTTGGCTTCCTTGCTTTGGTTATAATGCATTATGGAATGGCCAATGACTCGGTCACTTAAAGGAAAAAAAACTCAACGGACCTTCAAAACATATGAAACAAAAACCACAAAGTCCTTTATACTGGGATTGCTTGGGATGCCAATCTTTACCTGGGAAGCTTCAACAACTTTAGATAGACTTAAAGAGTTTAGTGGTACTGATAGGAACAAGGATCACTACCAGGAATAAAGAATCTGAAAACCTATTTATAAAAATGAAGCATGTTATCAAATGCCTACCTGCAGATAAGAATGGCCATCAAACAAGCCATCAAGACAAGAACCAGATGTGGAAGCCCAGCCTCCCTGATTGGGGTCATAAGCTTATCTAGCTAGATCAAAGCCATTATTAACTTGATAATCCACTGGGTCTCCTTGTATTATGTTTATATCTGCACCGTGCTTGAATTTCTTTTCATTAAGCATATTGAGGCTGTAAGGTGGGTATGAACTATGAAGTGAAGTGTGAGATGAGTTTAGGGTTTAAACTTTAAAGGGTTAATAACTTTACGGTATACGGTATAAAATACGGTATTGTAAACGGTAATCGGCAATCGGTTTAACGGTACGGTAAATGGTATTTACCGACGGTATGATACCCTATACCATAACCGTACCATACTGAATTACCAAATTCGGTTTCGGTAAAAACTGTACCGAATTTGGAAACGGTTCGGTATGGTACGGTTTAACGGTTTTTTTAACCAAATTGACACCCTTATGAGAGAGCCCCATTAAGAACTGATAGACACGTTCTCGTTGTGCGACAATATGGCTGGTAGAACTATACAATAGGGAAGGAATCAATACTAAAGGGAAAGTGTGATTGAGTAGAACACAATCATGGAAGGAGATTAGGCTTGCCAAATGGGATCATGTAATAGGTTAGGCAATAACTCCTCTTGTCATGTGTGTGGTTCTCCCCATGAGACAATTTGGCATATGTTCTTTAGCAGTTAAACGGCTAGCATATGAGGCGTGTGGAACGTAAGCCCTTCTAGCGTGTTCTATCTTCACCCATGAGGCGTGTTCTGTATCCAACCCTTGTGGCGTGCTCTGTTTTCGCCCTTGAGGCGTGTGGTATGTAAGCCCTTGTAGAGTGTTTATGTCTGTGTCGGTGTCCGCCTTTGTGGTGTGTCTCCGCAGGCGGTGGTGGTCGATATGTATATCATACCCACTATGTTTTTCTGATTCTGTGTTTGTCACAACCAATATTCTAAGGGTTTATTGGGCTTGACCCATCCCTTAGCTTTTGTTTGGTGTTTGTGTCTATATTTTCTTTCAAGTTTATGAATGACGTGTTGAACTTTTGACCAAAAAAAAGAAAGGGCTAGCATGTGCTGGCTATGGGGCCCTTAGGCCGACCGAATTTTGTCTGACTTTGTATTGGATCTTTGTATTGCCTTTTGTATCAAGTTTAACTGGCACAAAGAGTGGCTCAATTGGTTTTTCTCAGTATCAAGTGTATGATACAGTGGGCTGAGCCAAGATTTAATATTGGGAGGGTCCAAGTATTGATATTTCACACACAACCCAATGAATTTTGCACCCATTGTATTTACTTCAAAATTTTCTCCAATCGGAGCCCAAATACTGACATTTCACACATGGAAAGAGGGTCAGAGGGGAAATTTTAAAATTTTGGGAAGGGAATAGGGGAATCTTCAAAAAATTTATTTATTTTTTGGGGTGGGGGAGCGGTGCAAGTGCTGATATTTCAACACATGGGAAGAGGACTACAGGCAAATTTTCAAAAAATTGGAAAGCAAAAAAAAAAAAAAAAAAAAAAAAAAAAAAAAGGCAGGGGATGGGGCGTGATCTCTCTTTCTAGTGAGTCGTGACCATGTTTCTCACACCGTTGTACCAATGTCCAAGTTACGAAAATAGTAACAACATTGTTTTGGTAATTGCAGGCTTTTGGATTCCTTCATTAAGAGGATGGAATCGATGACTTATTTGATTAGTAATCATTCCGAGGTAGCTTGGGTTATTGACAAGGAGGTGTGATTGATGAATGTTACTTGTGTGCTGCATCTGACATGGTGGTGCGGTGCCCACTGTTGGATGCATGCCACATGACTTCTATTAAATTCAACCGCTCAATACATGGTTCAGTTTATTTTAATGAAAAACCAGTTTTGTTTCATGCCTTGAGTGACTCAGATTTAATGGAATTCACGTGACATACATCCAACTGAAAGCACCACAAGCCCCACCATGTAAGCATGATTCGTGATTTGATAGATTGGGTGTGGCAGGAACAAGGGGTGTACAAATTCAGGACTTCTTGCCCAAGTTTGATAGTCTGCCGGGCTTGTTGCCTGTGGGTATCCATCTTATTAACACTAGCATCTTACCAAAAGAAGCTCTTATTACCATTAGCACAGAACTTATCGGCTGTGGTTTTCTGTAACATCCCGTACCCCTTGCTGCTTTAGATTCTTCGAACTATGGTGTTCTTGGCTCAGTATCAAGGCAGTTAGGGCCTAGAGGTTCTATTGAAATCCAACTATCTTGTGTTTCTTTGTTATATTTAATGCATTTGTTTTTATCCTCCAAAAAGATACAATAAAATTTAGTTGATGGTTGCTACTCTATTGTATTCCATGAAATCAAGGATGGACTATGCGGTGTGCCAATGTAGTATGCTAGTCATGCTTTAAACTTAGCATGGTATGTTTCATGATTAGTCTTGCCACACGCCAAGTTTAAAATCTGCGCAAGTAAACTAAAGATCAACATCAGTTGATATCAGTAAAGTAGAATTACTGCTTAATCGTGCTAATCTACTTCTTCTTTTCTTTGGTACAAAGGACTTTATTAAGCCGAGGAATGGGAATATTAATATGCCTCAGCGAGAGTCAAATGCACGACCTCTTCACTAAGAGGTGTTCATTTCAACCACTATAACAGCTCTGCTTTGGCGCTAACCTACTTCTTCATACGCGAATTCAACAACTTAGTTGTTATACCTAAACTTGAGTCAAAAGCTCACATTCCTAACACAGTTGCCTCAGGGTTCGGCTGTGCTGAAAGGAATGGCTTTTCTTTAACAACGATGATTGTATATGCCCACAAAGTAATTTTCTGTTTCAGAGCGGTTTTGCTCCAGGAAGTTACCCTGACCAACAACCGATTTAATAAATCAGGTAAGCTTAAAGGGATTCAATCCACATCTGTGACAAACCTGCTAAAAGCACTCATTAGCTGTAGTGGGGCCTTTCCGTCTTGATAGCCTTGCATCTTTCTCCTCCATTGCGTGGGGATTCCTCGTTGAGGTAGACAAAGAAAAGTACAAATCGAAGGATGTGATTCCATTCCACAAACTTAACAGCAATTTCACTGATATTGCCATTGATACATAATTAATTTATAGTCACCAAAAGGAAAAGACAGTAATAGAAAGGCATAATGCCTACTTACAAGATACCAATGATCTCTTGAGATGGAGATGTTCCTCATAATTAATAGATTACAAAATGAATCAAACATTTCATTTCCAAATTACAGTTTCTCATCCTGATATTCCCTGATAAGGATAAGGAGACAGCCGCTGCCTCAAATTGTAATCCTCCTCTGAAGGGTTTGAGCATAAATAACCTTCAGGTGTTTGTGTTACTGTTGGCTTTGCTGTCTCTGTGGGAAATTGGGATTTTGGGATGCATTCTGCAGGGCTACAACACCAGGCTGCAGATTCTGAGAATTGCCAGGCATATTTCCAAACCCACTTTGAACACCATGCTGCTGCTGCTGCTGCTGCTGTTGCTGCTGCTGTTGCTGCTGCATCTGCATCATGTTACTTGGACTCCCCACCCCCATGTTAAACACTGCAATGTAAAGTAACAACTGCATTTAACCAGGGAAGTTTTACATCCATATCTCTACTCTGGATTCGAATGAATTCACTCGTTTTGATTAATCAGAGCTAGATAACCATCAAAATTATGAGCCAAGCAAACATATCCTGCTGTTGTTAGGGCAGGTAAAGCAGATGACCGATCTTTCTGCTTTTTTTCCTCTTTAGGCTTCTTTCCAAGTATCATGCAGAACTGCAGAACTGAATTCATATAGAAAATAGGAAAAAAATTTGAGAAAAATATATGGATCAGTAACACATACTTGGGTCACTTAGGATCTGGGATGCATGACTTCGCTGAGCATGACTGCCAGAAAGCCCAAACTGCTGCCAGTAATAAGATTGTTAGTACATAAATTGAGTTATAATAGAAAAGACCCAGTAGTAAATCTCAGAAACAAAACACCATACAATGTTTAAAATCAAACACCATATCACAAAGGTCATTTCAAGGTTTGACAGGACTAACCAGTCATTACTCCCATAGAGAATAGGGAAATTTTCAGCGACCCCCTGAGCTACCCTCTTAAATTAATGCCACCCCCTGGTTTATCCAATTTATCAATCAGACCCCCTATAATGTAAAATATATCAAAGACACCCCCTGCTGTTAAGAAATCTTAGTTAATTGCTGATATAAGCAAGTGAAATATTTCAAAATGACAAGAATAACCTTTAACAAAAAACCCAGTCGACTCTTTTTTCCTCTCTTGGCCGTATGTGACAACTTAACTCTCACAATCATAAATCCTCATAGTTTGGAAAATATTAATCATGAATAGGTTTTTTAAATTAGGATGTGGGGGTAATATTGGAAATAGATATGTAAAAACCAACTGAGACCAGCAGTGTTAGAAATAGGGGGTCTGTCTGACAAATTGAATAGCTCAGGGGGTGGCACTAATATTAGGGGGTAACTGGGGGTGTGCAGAAAATTTCTCTAGAAAATATAAAAGACGCACTAGTCAGATTATGCAAATGAAATTAAATTTTGTCCTGTCTCGATCATTTCCAGAAAAATAACCCTTCTTAGAGATTTGGACCAAAGCACTGACCAATTCATGTCCCAAAATAATGAATGGCTCAACATCCATGCAATATAAATCTACAATGTGATTCATGGTGGGAGATCTCGCGAGATCTCGCCAACGGCCACTTTTTGGCTTCTTTTTAGAGGCTTTAAAAAGCCCCTGTCTTGCTCGAGAGAGGCATATCTCGCCTCTCTCTTGCCTTTCAACATAGCAACATCATCAACTCGATTTTTGGCCGGAATTTGTTGGGGATTCAACATAGCAACATCATCAACTCATCTACAACAACAAATTCAAGCATATTTCAAGTGATTCAAGCCTATTTCAAGTGATCTTCAAGAAATGTAAGATTTTCTCCCAAATTTGAATTTTTTCAAATACAAGGTTCTACAATAATTGTATGAGTGTGGTATAAATATATGTTGATGATCAAGCTTTGATCTATACTTTCATGGAAAAAAAATTTAATTTTCTGTTATTAATTTTTATTTTGAATTTCCGTATTTAAAAATTATATTATCTAAAAAATTAAAATTAAAGATTATAAATAAATACTTATGATATGAATGTGATTATTATTTATGTTCAACTACATTTAAAGGGCTACAATCTCATGTATTGATATTTTGATTATCATGATTGCTGTATTTATTTTTATTTTTTTATTTAAATAATTAAATAAAATAATTATGAAAAATAATATTTTATTAAAAAATTATCTTTTTTTTTTTTTTTTTAAATGATGCTTATATTATGTAGTTTATTTTAAAAATACAAACATGTCTTATTGAGCATTGTATATATGTTATCTTAGAATAAAGTGTGTGTTTTGTTGTTTTATAAATTATTTTTACATAAAATAATTATAAAAAATAATATGTTATTAAAAATTTATCTGGTTTTTTTTTTAAATGATGCTCATATTATGTAGTTTATTTTAAAAATACAAAACATGTTTGTTTGAGCACTGTATATATGTTATCTTAGAATAAAGTGTGTGTTTTGTTGTTTTATAAATTGTTTTTACATGTTTTTATGTATCTAAAAGTTATTTTAATGATTATTTGGGAACATTCATTTATGTATTTCAGACTTTCAATGCTGTACATTTGAATCTTAAATGATAACTAGTGGGAGTGGCGGCACTGGTAGATTAAAGCAACATTTGGCTGGTGGTTATAAAGATGTTTCCAAGTGTCCTAAGGTTCCTTATGAAGTGCAAAAAGCAATTGCAGCAACTTTAAGGGGAGGGAAATAGAAAAAAGACAAGATGGCACAAAAGCAAAGGGAATTTGAGGATACAGTGCTATCTAGACCTATTCTTGATGTTGATGAGGAGTCAAGCAACGATGAAGAGAGGAGGAGGGTTATGGGTGTTGAGTCACGAGCCAAATGGAGATAGATGAAGGCTGCAATGGAAGCTAGCAGACAGTCCTTACATGCTGAGAGTGTGAGGCAATATGAACAAACAAGAGGAGTAGGTGGTTCGGGGCATCCATGCCACCTAGACATAGTTTTCATAGAAGTGAGAGGACTAAAAGGAGGAGGAAGACTGCACATTATGATGCCGCATTTGACCAAGACCCCTCCCTCTTCAGGCATTAAGACACCTATCAAAGAAGCATTCCATGTATGTTTGCTGGATGTAGAGAAGGTAGTCGGGAGGAGGAAGCTAGGTTGATGATCAATAAATTCATGCTCTAAACCAACATTGCAGCCAATGTAGCCAAAACACCATACTATCAGGGGATGATCAATACAATTGCTAGGGCAAGGGTAGGGGTTAAAGGCCCAACAGCTTGGGAAGTAATGAATAAATATTTACCAAAGGTGAAGCAGGAGGTGGAGGAATACATTGGTTCATTGACGAAAAGATGGACAACATATGGTGTTATTGTGATGGTTGATGGATGGACTAGTCCTACTGGACAGTCCATCATTAATTTCATGTTGAGCTGTAATGGAAAGACATCCTTCCTTAAGTCAGTGGATGCCTCAAATAAAATCAAAGATGCTTGACTACTGTACAAGCTTCTTAGGTAGTTGGTCCTTAAGGTAGGGCCAAACAATGTTGTCCAAATTGTCACAGATAACAGCGCTAAATTCATGAAAGCTGGTGAAATGTTGATGAAGAAGAAGAGCAGCAAGATCCACCTCTTTTGAACACCATGTGCAGCACAGTCGATTGATCTTATCTTAAAGGACTTGGGGAAGATGAAGTCAATCAATGCTGTGGTTGATAGGGCTAAAAGGATAATTTTATTTATAACCATGGTTATGTGCTGAAGATGATGAGGAACCACTGTAAGGGTGATCTAGTCAAGACTTGGATTGACTAGATTTGCCACAAACTATGTAGCTCTAAAAAGCTTCTAAAAGAAAGTGATGGGTCTATGACATGTTTGCAAGTGAGAAGTGGTTTAATTGGCGTGGATCTAGCCATCCTGATGCAGTAGTAGTTCAACAAACCATTGCTGATGATTCCTTTTGGAGGCAATTGAATAGGACATTGGGCATTTTAAAGCCTATTGTGTTTGTTCTAAGGATGGTGGATTCGGAGAAGAAGCCCACAATGCCCCACATATATGCTGCCCTCCAGCAAATCAAAGAGTGGGTTAGAGCTGTTGCATCTGTCTCCTTCAAATCCTACAAGAGGATCATCGATGATAGATGAGAGACGCACTTGATGCATCCTTTGCACTTGGCTGGTGAGTCACTTTGAAGTAATTCAGATTTTGTTGTATACTTCAATTTACATTGTTAATTTGTTAAGTTATAACTTATAACTTATAATTTATAAACAAGTAAACAACCAAATCACTAACCAAATGTTTTATTTCCACAATACAAGCTTACTACCTCAACCCAAAGTACCATTACAATAATGATCTGGGGCTTAATGTAAGGTTGATGAATGTGGTGCAAGACGTGGTGTAGAAGCTTGTGCCAAATCCCGTCATGCAGGGGACAATTAATGGAGAGGTGAGAACTTATTCAATTGTTTCTTCAACTTCTTGCATTAGTGCATATACAATAGTAAAAGTACAATAATTGAACAATTGGTGTACACATCAGGGAGTTTAGGGATTCCTCTGGGAGTTTTGGAAAGCCTTCTGCGGTTGCAACTAGGCAAAAAAATGATCCTGGCAAATAGTACATTACTATAAAGTCTATAACTCTATAAGTGATAACTGATAAATCCACCAACCTATAAGTTATATAAGTATTAAGATTTACTTGCCCAATGCATTCTTATATTTGGTTATGCAGCTAACTGGTGGGTTTTATATGGAACTAGTTCGGCAAATCTCAGGACATAGCAATTAAAATACTCTCACATACTTGCTCATCCTTTAGTTGTGAGAGGAATTGGAGCACCTTCTCGCTCATCTATAGTAAGGTACGGAACAGATTGGGGAGTAAAAGGCTTGAGGACTTAGTGTATGTGCATTACAACATGAGATTGAGTGAAGGCACATACAAGATGATATGGATGATGAAAATCGGGAACTGGTTCAGTTGACTGATATATTTCACGAGCCCCCGTAAAGGATGAGGAAGATGATATTATATATCAATAGGTTAGGGATCGAGGTGGCCCAATGTTGGATGGGCCAGAAGGGCAGCCATATCCTACCATTGCTGCTGCTATGGGCCTAAATGTTGTGGCTGACCACATGTCTTCTGAGGAGGGTCAGGCTGTTGTAGCAGCATCAGCAAGATCAGCTAAAACTTCTTATGGTTGTAAAATTTTGAAAACATTTAAGTTCTTTGATAGGTTGATGTTTAATGTATTTGATACTTGATAGTTGATAACTTGAATTACTTGATATCTCCACATTACATGTTGTCTAACCTTGCATTTTTCACAGCATTTCGGTTTTACACATAGGGTCATTTAGGAGACATATTTCTCACAAATCCAAGGTCACCAGTGTGTTCAAAAGGCCTTAAATAGGCTAAATACCAAGTTTCAGCCCAACCGGGGCCCTTCACCGAGATGGGTCACCGAGTTTACGCCAAAAAATTGGTATATCTTAACTGAGGTCTCAGCATTTCAGTCGAGATCTCGGTTTTTTTAAGTGGTGAGATCTCACTCGAGGGCGAGATCTCCCACCATGATTGGAGCAAAGGGGGTGACCGACCAAACATGATTTCTAGTTTTCAACCCACGTAGTAGTTGTTGGGGGTAGAGGGCAACTTTGGAGTCGCCCTCAAGGCAAAAAGTTTGGGTAAGTCAAAAAGTAGTTTATAGGAGTGAAATATATACACACACACACACACACACACACACAGAGAGAGAGAGAGAGAGAGAGAGAGAGAGAGAGAGAGAGAGGACAATTGTTTGGATTCTAGAAGAGGAATTGGGTGGTAGAGAGGCAAAGGAGAGGGATAAGAGGGAGAAGAGCTCATGGAGCTAGGCTCCTCAAATCATTGCTCACATTGTCTCCAAGAAAAACAGAAGGTAAAGTAATGAAATCTTATTATTACAAATGTGTTGAGCTCACCCTTAGATACCCTAGAGATTGCTCCATATACACCTCATGTAAGAAAGCATTTTTATCTCCAACATAATCCCAATTCAGAAATAAATAAATTTTAAATTAACTAAACTTAACTAAATGGGAGAGTGAAGCACCTAAAATTGACGAGGTTCAACTAGGACCACCTTCCCAAGATCTTAACTCAAAAGGTAAGGGTCCAGGGTTATAAGATTCTAGGAAATTTAAATGGGATACATAAAAGAATAGATTATAGTGGTTGGATGGTTTTGGAGAGACTTAAAAATGGGGTATATGGATGGATGGAGTAGTTTCTCCAGATATGAGATGAAAGTTATTGGAATAGGGTGAAACCTAGAGAAAACTTGGTAATGGTATATATAGATGATCCTTAAAGTTTAGGACAGTTCTAATGGTTAAACTGGTGTAGTCTAAATAGGAATTTTGGTTTTTGCCGGGATCACCAGAAATCAAGAAAGGCATAAGAACCACGGGTTGTTGATGGCATTTTGATGTATAATCTTTGATTAGAAGAAGGGGATGATAGGCATAGGCTACGGGGTGAATTTCTAATGGATAGTTTGGGCTGGACATAGGTTTTATTGGCTAGGGTTTCAGGAAAACAAAAATAGAGAGAACAGAAAAAAATTTAGGGATAGGGATTCTGAAGTTTAGAAGGGGCAGTCCTTGGCTCAATGGTTAGTGGACCACAAATAGCTTGAATGAAAAAATATATTATTGAGAGAATAAAAAATCACATAAGAAAGGGAACAAATTGGGGAAGGGATATGCTATATCATTGTATCTCACGACAGCAATAAAAAAAATTCAAATTTCAATTCATTGTTAAAGGTTATATTTGGAAAACAATAAAAAGAGGGGTCGAGTTAGTGCTGGGGTAGCTGTTATTTGAGTTCGCATAGAATTCCTTTTTCTTCTTTTATTCCTATCGTAATTCTTGATGGTTAGTCTATTAATTAACTGACTTCATCTTGGAAAACCTCATAACAAAAATGAGGCTCCAATCATCTCTTCTCTCTTGATTTCTCTGTATTCTCTTTTCTTCTACTCTTCAGATCTATCGCCTCTGTTTTTTTTCTTCTACTAATTAGATGGAATCAGAGCATCAGGACTATGGATTCTGCAAATATCCTGTGCTGAACTCTGTGTTTGCTTCCTCCTTTGCAATAATTTGATGGAGCTTTAGTGACTGGTTTGAGAGTCTACTGCAATCGTTGTTTAGAAAGTCTACTGAAACTGGCTTTCTTTCTGGAGCAGCAATTTTGCTGTTCTTTTCTGGTGTTGTTTCAGCCGATAGGATTGGAGACTGATTCTTGATCTGATGCAGCACAGAGTCAAGTCTCTGCAATTTTGGAAGTGAGCAGAACTCTTCTATCGGGTATGTGATGTTTCTGAATTTTTCATTGGAGACTCTTTCAAATCTTGGTTTTAAGAAGACTGATTTGATGAGAATCGGACCTAGCCTTTTCGGGTGTTATTTTGCAGTATGTGACCTAAAATAAAACCTGCAGTTGGAGACTGTTCTTGAAATCCTACACTGGTATTTTCTGTCTGGATTTATCACTTTCGGTTATTTAGAAATTAGGAAAATTTAAAATAACCAACATAGAAAGCAACTAAAATAGAAAGTACGAAAATTAGTAACAATCTGAAAATAGAAACTAAGTAGAAAGGAAACTTTGGTTCTCCAAAACTTGTGCACCAAGTTGGCTCTCCAAAATAGAAACTTGTGCACTAAGGTTGTTGCTTCAGAACTTGCACAAATCTCAACACTCCCCTCAAACTGGAGCATACAAATCAAAGACTCCATCTTGGAGAATAACAAGAACATATATTCATGGTTGTCAAGGCGGTTAGGCGAACAAAGCGGCATCTGAAACAGTTTTTACGGAGAGAACCAGGCACCGTTACTACTCTGATAACATGTAAATAATCCCAAAATCTATAACCAGTACCAGTAAAGAGAAGAAAGAAGAAGAAAGAGAGGTTGAGACTTGAGAGAACAATGGGAGAAAAGGTAAAGGTGATAAAATCTATGTTTAACTGTACCAGCCAATATATCATTTTATAACAAATCAAGGGAAAATATTAGAAGAATACAACTCATAACTCTTACCTAATTAAGCCTCAAGCTTAATAGGAGACTCTCACTTTGACTAGAACACTAATAACTTAACAACCTAAACCAATAAGCTAACCCCGATAAGAGCACTCCCCCTATCATGTTACGTCCATGGTATCCCCCTATCATGCTACATTGTATAAACTAGGAATCCATCATAGACATTTGCAGCAATAAGTGACTGCCATGGTCCAAGTCTCAAGGGTAACTCAAGTTTTGACCCTATGAAAATGGGAATTTTAGGTCGAAACATGGAAAACCTTGTGGAAACTTGGGATTTTTTCCTTCAAGTTTCAAAAGGTTTTAGGGAGTATTTTGGAGTGAGACTCTGCATATAAATAAGCTAATTAGAAAATAAAGTACACATTGGCACATGCATTTTGCAAATAAAAAAGCAATGACACATTCAAAGTACATTACATCAATGTAGAGTTTTCCAACATATACACTACAAATTTAAGTACATAACATTTAATATATAACTTCTAAGTTCAAAACTTCAAACACGAAGTAATTATATTAACCAAAGTGGTATAAGCCTGAGCATTATTGTATTTATCATCAGCAGAATGCCACCGATAATTGTCTTTTACTCCGACATGCCATCCAAGACCTCTTGGATGAAGGAAAATTTCAAATACTAAAAATATCTAAGATAATTACTTATAATTATTAGTAATTATTAAAGACATGAAAAATCAGAAAAAAAAAATCTCACACTTCCAAAATCAAATCCAACAACTTACGTGTAGATCTAGCTACTAGAGACAAGATATATTAAATTCAAAAGATTCCAACATCATTTGACCATGAAACAAAGAAAAAAATTTTAAAAAGGGGGAAAATTCTGGTTACCTTGCAAAATGCTTGAAAACCTTGAAATAGCCACCAAGAAGTGTCGAAATCACCAAAGGAGTGAATTAAAATGCTTAAAATTAGCTAAAATCACCTCAAAAGACTCGAAATAGAGGGGGGAGGGGGGAAGCAAGTTTCGACTGGGGGTTCCGCCTTTGCTTCGAATGAAACTCTACAAAATGCAAAGTTTTGTGCGAAAGAGATGATTTTAAGTCAAACAACCACTTGGTCGAACTGGTCAAACCGGGTTTCAACCCGGCTGTGGAAATTTGCGATGTTTTGGGTAGTTTCGACGAAACTTCATAGGTTTCGATCGAAACATGTGATTTCGTTTCAGTATATACAAGTTTCATTTTGAGCTTTTCAAAATGGAAAATTTCGCTCAAAATTTCACATGTTTCGAGGGAATTTTGTATTATGGTGACTGCACATCCCAAGAACACCCCCCCCCAAAAAAAAAAAAAAAAAAAAGAAAAAAGAAGCATGGTCTCTCAAAGCAAAGAACTGAGGCTGCCAAACACTGAACAAAACCCTCTAATACCATAAGGTACATCAAATAGGGAACACCAGTAGAAATATAAGAACAGAAAGCTAACCACAGTCCAAGAGAAGACCAGGTTAACGGTTCTGGTTAGAATACCATGAGATCCCAATTGTATTTATAGTGTAAAAGAGTACAAATAGAAGAGTATTATATACCCTACTTTGCAGCTCAAGATTTAAGACCATAAATAAACCAAAGAATCTCCTCTTACTATGGCATCTTAATAATAATATATTAAAATCCCAAGTAACTGTTTCCTAATAAAATCACAGAGGATATGAACTAACAAAGCTACCATTTACGTTATGAGCCTGAATAAGCATATGGAACACTGACCTGCACTCGAGGTAAATGTGATTGTGATGACATTGTAGCAGACATGTTTGAAATCTGAAATAGAATACAAAAAGAAGAAAAGAAAAGATTAAGGCACAACAATTCTGTCTGGTTCTGACAAATGCTTAAACACAGACCAAGTTACACAGACTAAGTTCTCAAAAACAAAAATCTCTAATGAATTTCCCTAGCATGGTGTAGTTCATTAGATCATGCGACACTATGTTTATCATTTGCAGCCTCCTTAAGAAACCAACACAAACTCTGGGTATCAACCCTTTGAAGCTACATACGCTGTATAACTGCCCAATATACTGTTCTAGGCCATGAAAATGGTGTTAAATGACAACAACAGCATCGCAACAAGAGAGTTTAACTAGGTGGGAAGGCCACATGGCTCTTCGTTCACCACTCAGCTCTATTTGACGGCATGCCAAGAAACAAGGCCAATGTAAGCATGTTTTGTTCATCACTTCTCCTAAGGTTATCTTAGGCCTGTCCCTAGTTTTTTGGCTGTCACAATCTGAATAAGGTTGGTCTTCCAGACTGCGCATCTGAAGGCCTCTATGCACATAACCAAGACACCTCAAATGGCTTTCTCTATGTTTATCATGGATTAGACCTACTCCAAACTCATGTTCAATATGGTCACTCCTTACTTTATCCTTCCCAGTTTTCTGACACATCCATCTGAACGACACAAAGTTTTACTTATATAATACTTTTTCACAGCCCAGTATTCTATATCATACATCATCTACAGAAATTTGAAATACAGTATTCTATATCACAGCCCAGATTCTTGGTCAGTTTTCAAGGGATATGCTGATTAACCAAAACTCTGGATGCACCCCTCCACTTCACCTATCCTATTATAATCCTTTAGGCAATATCGTTATCAATGTCACCCTCCTTGTGTTACAGTTGATTCCAGACATCTAAAGTGAACATTTTGAGAGATCTCCCTCTCACCAATATTTAATTCACAAACAATCTCAGAGTTGCTAAAGCAACACTGTATGTCTGATCTTCAGTCTTAGGTCTACTAGTCTTCGAACTTTTTGCCTCTAAGATTGATCTGCATAGTTCCAATTTGGATCTATCCTAGCAAAGTCTCATCAATCAAGACAATTCATATGCAACAATCACATATCATGGGGCCTTATGCCTCTAGTTAAGTCATCCATGATAAGCACAAAAACATACCAAGGGCTTAAGGCTGACTTTTGGTGCAACACAACTAAGATTGGGAATCCACTGTCCAGTCTCCCTGCTGTTCTAATGCTAGTCACCCCCTCAATATTCAAAATTTTTCATTATGTCCATGTATTTACAAGACATCCTTCTCTTCAAGAGTCTCCAGATTGGTTTGCAGAGCGTGTCTAAATCCTTATTTCCCCCTCTACATCTTTCCAAACAGATGCCTCCACGTAGGATCTTTAACGTAATCAAGGATGACTTAGCCCCATTTAACCTGCAATATGAGAGCATGAGATGTAGGACCAGGATTTAATATACTAGGGTCTGAACCAAATACTACTCAGAAGTACGATCAGCCTGGTTTAGAATTAAGCTCATAATAGTGGCTAAAAACTGCTGCAAGTTTCATTCCACACAAATAGTTGTATTGAGAGATATTGAGGTGGGAGTAAAATTAGAAAGTTAGTTGTTTATCTAGATATTTAAAGTGGAGCACAAGAAGGGAGGATTCAGCAATCAAACTTCACAGTCATCTGATTTGAATGAGAGGTCCAGCAGCAACTGTAAAGCAACAGTTTGATTAGAAAAATTCCCAGTTGATGATCTCAACAGCAGCAGCAGCGCTTCAACAACAGTAATGTCAGACAGAACAAGAAAAAAAGGAGGCAAGGATAGGTGGATTCAGCTCTCTACAGCAAGGCTCCTTCAGCCCTATGTGTTTAGATCTCACAGCAAGGCCTTGGCTGGTTGGTCCTTCTTATCACTCATGCAAGAGACGAGAATAAACTCAAAGCAAAGCTTCACTAATTATAATTCATTACTCGTCCGAGAACAACCTACTATATATTTAAAGGGTGATAATACTTGCTCTCTGAGTTCCATGGAATATAGAATCACCAATCGTAAAATAGAAACTATATCTTGTTTAGTTACTTAGCCAGTATTGCCAGAAATAACAAAAATAAAAGCTTTTTAATCTGCAATTAGATTTGGACGTAAAAGAAGGAAAAAAAAAATCTGCAATTAGAAGCTAAGACAAATCTTAAAATTATTAGGCTTTTTATAATCCACCCACATTTATGAATACTAAAATAAAAACCGACTTTTAGAAACTTAGGAAAGAGCTAAAATGGAACTTAATAGAATCAAATGAAGTCTTAAGTTTTCCAAAGCTGTAGATTCAAGTGGGTCCAATCAAATCTTCCAATAATATTCTCACTAAGACCCAAACAAGGGGTCATAACACTGTTCATGTTACTGTTTACTTGAACAGTATTTTGGCCTCTTGTCTAAGACTTGCTGGACTGGTTTGACTTGCCTCGGTTGGTCCAATGAAGCCAGTTTGATTCTGCCCAGGTTGTACATCAATCTTTCTAGCATAAAACCAAATTGCTTATCTAAAATAGAATTCACTTGTTTCATGTTTCTTAATCCAGCAAAATTTTAATTCAGTATACTTTTTTTTTTGGGTAGGATTTTAATTCAGTATACTATTTGTAGTGTTACTGCTAACAACAGAAAAAATATAAGAAGGAATGCTAGTCCCTGAAAATGTAGTAATTCAAAGACTTGTGATGTAGGAAGGGAAACTCTACAAAATCATACCTACTGAAAGAATGCTAGATCCAGCAAAAGTAGTCATTTGAAGACTTATGATATAGGATGCCTACCACCAAACAGTAAAATATGTACACCGGCATGCTCAATTTCCATCCTTATTAGAGGATGTAGACTAAACCTTTGGATGAACAAAATATTACCTAAGAAAATAACTGTGTAGGGTCTAAGGAAAAAGTATCGATCGAAATGGAAATTTTGACCTTCAAAAAGGTCGAAATTTCGACCGAAACTGGATACTTTTTATCTGACTCTTGAAAACTCAATTTCGAGCCTCAAATGCACTCAAATTGATTTGGATTCTTGCATACTACCTATTTCAAGCATAATAAACACTATAGAACTACAAGTTTACTAAAAAACCATTGAAAATGTAACATCCAACTTTCCAAGTATATACTACATATGAGAAGAAGCGACAATGTTTGGTTTTTACAAGTCTATTCTATTCAATGTCTCCCTCTTCCGTCTGCATCCCATACAAATGACAATATAAGTCCCATGATGTTCGCCCCATATAGTTTTGGACGTAGTCAGTAATTGCATCTCTGTACGTGGCCTCCTATTTTTAAATATTAAAAAATTAAAAAAAATTAAAATATATATATATATATATATATATATATATATATATATATATATATATATATATATAACTATATAAGCATTTTTTAATATATAAATAAATAATTTAAAAATATATAAAATACACACTATCTTAAAAATATCCACAATAGGCTCCAAAAATTGCATACATGCTTCCACTAATACTCTCCTATTTTTAAGTTTAAAACAGAAATTAATTATTTTTTAATATTTAAATATTTTTTTTAATTATTTAATTATATATTAAATACAGTAAAATTACATAATTAACAGAAAAAAAATTAATTTAACACCATAACAGCAATATGGTGTCTCAACTCTCACATACATTAATTTGAAGCTCATACATGTACTATATATATAAATTTTTAATAACAGAAAAATAAAAAAATAGTAGGAAGAATCAAAATATAATTTTGACACTACAAATTTATAGATCAACACTCTAAAGTAAACATACTTAAATTTGGAAGCAATCTAAGATGATTTAAGGCACAAACAAAACAAAAATAAAAAAATAAGGAAGTTGGTTACTCACCTTGCAAGATTTGAGAAAATGCACAAATGGAGGAGCAAATCTAGTATTTGAATGAAATTGAGTTATAGAAATTAGGTGAAAAAAGGGATGAAAGCAAGAGAAATAAAAAAAAAATTCAAAAGAGGGTCGAAATGTCTCTGGTGATAGGGGTCGAAACAGGTAAATTTAGCGATAGGGGTCGAAATGGCTCGAAATTGGACATTTTAAAGGCTACGAGTGTATCGTTTCGGCTCAATATGGTATGCCGAAATATTGTGTCGTATATCGGTCTATACAACATGATACAGGACACTTTTCATGCCTGTCCACTAATTTCGTTTCGTTTTCAAATTTTGCAGGCATTTCGAGTGATATTTCGACCATATAGCTCGAATTTTGTTCCATGGTAGGTTGTCTGGGGTCTTGAATTGCATATGTAAGTTACAGAATGAAACCAAAAGTGACGTAACCTCAATGAGATGAGGACCAATAAACTACGATCCCTTCATAATCAGCAATCTAATTAGGGTTACAAAACCCTGCTCCTAATGAATTCAAGGCTGTTTACGGCTTTTGGGTCTCTTGGATGGGTGTACAGGGCCTGAGATTAGGGTTATAGGTCTAGGGCTTGAAACAAAAGTCTGAATCTTACTGTTCTCAACTCCAGATTAAGGTTTTTAAGGTTTTGGGGATTTAGGGTTTCAAGGTTATAGCGTTTTTAGAAGGTGATAGGGCTGAGACAGAGGTCGAGTGTTGATGAGAGTGGAGAGCTTGTGGATCTATGAAGGGGAATTCTGGCGGACTGTTTGAGAGATATGGAAATTAGGGTTTTGCGGAAAGAAAAGGTAGAGCCCAATGGGAGGGGAAATAGGAAAACAACAGTATAAGACGAGAGAAGATGAATGAGATGATCTGAATGGTTACCAAATATGGACAGGTGGTGATGTCAACCAAGGAGGGAAGGATCACTTTTACAGGTTCATTGATAAATAGTAGACCCAATTAGGGTTTTAAGAGCCTATGGCTAACGGAAAATAGGGTTTACAGCTTGGGGCTAGGGTTTCTGGGGTTTAGGTTCAGCTAGGGTTAAGGGTAATTGACTTGTAGATTCAGTCAATAAGGTCTAACAAGTCTGGGGTTTCAAACTAAATCTGTCTTTCTTAATTTTTCTGCAACTTCTATTTTAGGTCTAGGGTTTGGGTTGCACATGAAGTGTAGTTGAATTCTGGGGTTTTTCTTACAGTGGGGGGATGCAAATTGCCATAACTGAAGGCTACAGGGCTAGGGTTGAGGTTATTCCTAGTGTGAACTAGGGGTTAGAGATAGGGGACAGCAGGGTTTTTAAGTTTTTAGGTTGAGAAGAATCCAGAAGAATGCAGCAGGGATGAGAGAAGGGGAGGGCTGGGGGAGGCCTGGGTTGGTAATTTGGGTGGGGATTTATGCTTACTTTCTGGAACTTGAAGGAGTGAAGAACAGAGGCTGCTACTACTAGAATGCTTGAAATTTGATAATAATAAGTCACAACGGGGCTGCCGCAGGGTTTCCGAAATTCCTCCTTTCGGAAACCCTACCTCAAGGTCTTCAACACATTTGAACCCTCCTTCGCTATATTTCTCATAATTTTATTCAATAATAAAATCTGGTTTGTTTCATTCCCTGGCTTTGAATTTATAGCCAAACAAAAACGGAACTCAGACTAAACTCAATATGTAGTGAATCCACCTTGAAATAAACCTACTCTTTAAAAGACTCCTACTCTAACTTGGACTCCTACTCAAACTAGACTTAGCCTCTACTAGGGGACTCCTGGTGGTTCACTTCAGGTGAAGGCAGACTAACAATTCTGCCAAAGGAGAATTTGATGTAACCCAGGAATAGATGGCCAGTGATAGGAACTTTTCTAAGAATCAGCAGGCAATTTAGGGTTTAAAACCCTGCTGTTCTAGGTCAAAACATAGCGGACAGCAACTAGTTTAAGCTAATTATGACCTGCAGCTAAAGGGGATTTGGGTTCCAAACCTTGGCGCAATGAATAGGAAAGCCTAGGGTTTAAGAAAAGAGGTTTAAGGTTTGGCAAGGCTAGGTTTGGGTCCCAAATTTTGATGAAACAACTTTGCTTTAGCAGAAAAGCAGAATATTTAAGTGCAGAATTGTCCCTCAAAGTTAGGGTTCTTAAAATTAGGGTTTTGTATTTTCTAGGGTAAGGGTTAGGGTTAAGGTTTAAGGTTAGGGTTGAGTGCAGGGCAGAGCTAGAAGAAGGGTGATTCTAGGATAGGATGGGGTAGGGATGAAGGATTATGAATGATAACCAAAACTAAGGTTTAAAGGATTTAGGAATTTCTAGGTTCCTAGTCTGCCGCAAGTAAAAAAGAAGAAGAGAGAATGGGTTGAGGAATGGAGGAGAAGTGAGGGAAAGGTCTAGGGAAGGGAGGGTGACTACCATGGGGTTCTAGAGGGACAGGAAAGGGCTTGCAAAGGGATGCAGGCTGGTAATGGAGCGAAATTAGGGTTTGGAAATAGGCGATGCTGCCACAAGCTGGAGGGAGAAAGGGGGAGGGTTGTGCAAGGGTTAGGATAGTGGGAAGGGATGGGAAGGGGGCTGGGATTGTGCTTGATTAAGGAAGCTTGAGGTGGACAATTGTTTGGACTTTGGACTTGATGATCTCTAAGGCTGCTGCAGGGAGGAACTAAGCCGGAAAATTGCAGAATTTAATCAAACTTCAAATCGTGCGGATCCTTCTTGGACCCCACGACACTGTCTCGAAACTCATTCTTCCATTAATTTTATCCAATCTGATTTGTTGCAACTAAGTGAGTTTATTTATAGCCTTACTAATATTTCCTACTTGGACTCAACTAAGGGATCCTATTTGGACTAGAATTCCCCTTTATAATTGGAATCAAGTTCAAAACAAAACTAGACAAAGGAATCCTGCTTTGAAGAGTTCCTAAACAAATAAAACTTGCAAAAGTAACCTTCCTATTCTAGCAAGGAATCCAATTGAGAATAGAATTCCAACTAGGATTCTTAAACACACCGACTCTAATCAATAACTAAATTAAAAACAAAAAGTAGATCCTGGCTCTACCCAATAATTCAATTCATAAACAAAATGTAGATCCCAACTCCTAAAATTATTCTGGATTTTTCAGAACCATTTTGGTCTTTAAAGGGGGTGGAGAAATGACCGTTTTGCCCCCTATGTGTTCGGCCATCCTATAGGGCCAGCACTCTGATTTGGGCCCAAACTATGCATTGCCCTATAGTTGCCAATCCTGGATACATCAGAATTCCTTCAGTCTAAAACCCTGGATGGTTGACACTTTGATCTTAGCTGCGCAACAAAACTCACAATCATTGTATTATCAAATCTGGCTTTTCTCACAAGCATAGGCTGTCAATTTATAGCCTATAAGAATGACTCTTGACAGTACGTAACATTAAAATAGAAATCAAATAGGACTTCTACTTATCTCAAAATAGACAGACTCAAATAATAATTTAAGAACATAATTGAGCTCCTAATGATGATTATGCCCAGCTGGGCTCAAGTAGGACTGTGAAAATGACCAAACTACCCCAGGTATTGACGGATATACTTATGCTGCTGGACAGTAGGCCTAGGACTTCTTTTGGGCCTTGGGACTCTTCTTAGGGTGGGTTTTGTTACCTACATCAGGAAGGCTGTGGAAATTACCCGATATCAGACCCTTCAGTAGTGGGGCCTCATGTTGTTGGGGCACTCTCATTTTTAGTGAGACTAGAAGGGAAGGCTGTGGAAATTTGGCCATATCAGACCCTGCAGCGGTGGGAGTCTCATGTATTGGGGCACTCACATTTTAAATGAGGCTAGAAAGGGAAGTTCAAGAAATAAGGGTTCAAGGGTGGGTAAGGATTAAGAAACGAATTGCAGCTATGAGAGAACTAATTTCTTTCTAAAACCATAAAGTGTATATGGATGGCAGTTTCTTAAGACAAAGAAAATGGGGTTCTTTTAGGAGAAGGAACAAGGAACACAGGTTTAACAGGTGGATGGGCAGTCATCTATCTAATTTAAAAGTAATGACAAGTGCATGAGTGTTTATCTTCAGCATGAAAGATTCAATGGGCACTTGGTTTCCTGGAATGGCTGGATGTGCATGCTTTGAGCAACATGTGAGGAAATAAAAAGACAACTTAACATATAGGGAATAACAACCACCAAAGAATCCATGTTCACAAAAACAAATCATAAATCTGGGCTTCAAGCTCCATTTCTTACTTTAAACATTAAAACACAGCCAGTTAGCATTGACTAGAATCAACTCCTTCCCACATCATGGCGAAAATTGAAATTATTTAATTCTAATCGCAACTCAAACGAAGACAAGTAACATCGATAATCCAGATAAAATTACTCCATTAAAAGCCAAAATGTAACCTCAAGGCTAGAACAAATTCACTCTCACCCATTTCCAGTTATTAAAAAACCAAGGCCCATGATGACTGCTATCCAACTAAAATAGAACAAATTTCATTCTCAACCATTTGTAATTAATTAAAATTCTAATCCAAATATTGAAAATTAAATAGCAATCAAATAAAAGACAATTGTTCTCAAGGCGATGCCTAGGCATCCAAGCTCCTTGGTGGCGTTAGGCTCCTTGAACTTTGTTTTTTGGGCCCCCTCCAGTGCTGTGGCCACCTTGCCAACATGATAAATATGTAACAGACTAATGAATATTTTGCAGTCTACTTTTCCAACCCCTTACAAACCAATTAAGTACGTTAACCCAACAAATACAAGAAAAAACCCTCATGGACACCACCAATGTATATGTCAAGAAAAAATAAATAACTAAAAAGAAGTAGCTCTCCTGCCTAAGGCGAAAACTACATTACTTTATTCTTTTGACTCCTTGACACTCGGATTTTAATTAGTCAATAACAATACGAAAAAAGTAAATGTCAAGATGGAAGAGGAAAAGTCGACAAATATCTTACCATTTGAGAATTGGGTGACGTCTGTGCAGTATTGAACAAAGTACTGTTTCCAGTGCCTGTAAATTGGCTCAAATGAGTCCTCAGATTTCCTTGATTGAGTTGGCTTTGTCCAATTCCATGCTGAACATGCCCAGACTGCAGTTGCCTATTCTGGAACTGCTGGTGCGCTAACGGCTGGGAAAATTGCATCTGATGCTGTCCATGAACCTGTGAAAAGAATAATATTACTTTGATTTACAAAAATAATGGAGGCAAAGTACTGTGCGAACAAGTATCTACTCCCACAGTATTTTAAATCTTGTTCCAGATAGGCCATTTTAAGACAGACCAACATTTTTGAGATAACAAAATTTAGCAGAAACATCATATTTTGTTATTAGTTTTTCTTGGCCGTTTGGGGGTATAAAGTGCCAAATTTTAGACAAAAAGTGGATTTGTTAGAACCACAATTTCAAAACAAGGTGAACTATATTAGTTCTTTCACTGACATAGCATCTGATTTCAACCTGACCAAGATTTCTTAAGGATTTTCAACCATGTCTACTCCTATCCATTATTCCATTTAGGATTCAACTACAAACATCTTCATCACAGATGAACTGCTAATGTTAACAGAAGTTTCCTTTTGCATTGCTAATGAAAGAGGAAATGAGTGTATGACAACAAAATGATGACACCATTGGCACAAACAGCCATTTTAATGCAGATCAGCATCAAGCAGGATGAAAGAGCTATTCAATCGATGTTGTAAATTCCAAGTATAAAAGGTAGAATTGTCTGTAGGATATTATTGAGTAATATCCCACATCAGGAGTTTCTATTCTTATAGTATTCTTTTACTAATATAAATAAGGATTAATTGTGTCTCCTCGACGCAAGTCAAACGTTCTCAGACCTTTCAACATGTTATCAGAGCCAATATCACACTTCTGAGGATAATCTTGGAGGGGAAAAGAAGAAGAAAAAAACGTAGTTTTTCGTCCCTTTTTCCCGTGGTAACACCACGATGCACCGCTGCCGGCCCTCCAAGCTTTTGCCACCCTTCTCATCACTGCCAAACCACCGCTGGCAGTCCTAGATCTCCGCTTCACCTCCCTCTCGCGAACCTGCTCAAAATGGGGTGGCTGAACACAAGAATTGGCATCTCCTTGAGGTTTCACAGTCTGTAATGTTCTCTATCATGTCCCACTACTTTTTTTTTTTTTTTTTTTTTGGGGGGGGGGGGGGGGGGGATGCAATACCTGTGGCAGCTTACCTTATTACTAGGATATCGTCCTGTGTATGCAGCAATACTACACCCTTCATCGTCTTTTGCATTCTACATCCTTCATCATTCCTCCTAAAGTTTTTGGGTGTGTTGCCTTTGCCAGAAATCATCCTTTGGATGCTGTGGTGTATTTTTCTTAGATATTGTGCCACCCAAAAAGGGTATAAGTGTTATCATCCACCTGTTAGGGAATAGACCCATCTACCATGTTTTGATCATAAAAATCACATATACATATGAGCTAACCATAACTTGTGTGATTAAAGATATGCTCAAAGACAAGCAACCAAATAGAGAGAGTAATCCAAAGACTAAAAAGTGAAGATCTCATGGACTCAAGGAGTGGAAGGCCAAGGGTTGGACTTTCCCACATGCAAGCATATGTCCAAGACTTAAGTGAAGACCTTTAAAGTCCATGTATTCAATTATAGAGAGTGGCACATGTAAATTAATGGAAAATTGAAGTTAGGCATATTAGAAAACCAACCACATGGGCAAATGGGCATATTAAGTCAGTCCCTAGGGGTATAAAAGGAATTACCCAAATGTCCCTAAAAAACCATAAAAATGCAAAGGACTTCGTGATGGCTGATCAATTGGCTATTAAACCATACCGACTGGTTGCATTCCAGTGAGCTAACAGTACATACCATCTGAGCTCCAGATCTACTGATTGAGCACCAACCTGAAAAGGTCGATGGAACAAATCAATTTGAAACTGACCTGATAAGCCAACTATACTATAATGGCTAGTTCCAAACGGCTAGAAGGAATAGGTCAAACTAGAGATGCCCAAGACAAACCCACTACTCAAAAATACAACCATTTTATATCCGTTGGAACTCAATTTTGACCAAGCTTTTGGCTATAAATAGCTTTTTGACACAAATCCCTAGGTACAAAAAGGCCATCATTGCCCTGCATTGAATATAGCCATTTAGCCTCCCCTATACCCAAATCCCTTTGGTGATCCAATCCTTCCTGTGAAAGAAGGTTGAATTCTGGAGCTTAAGGTCGAGTTTGGCCTGTTAAAGTCTTCTAATTCACTTGCATTCATCCATTTAAAGGGAAGCACCATCTCTTAAAGTTTAGTACGTGCATGAATTTTTGTTTTATATACATTCAATTGTAATTGGGTACTCTTACCTTGAAGCAAGGATTCTTTAGGGTACTCTTACTTGGAACCTAGGATTCTATAGGGTGCTCTTACCCAGAATCAAGGATTGTACAGAAGGTGACGTGTTCCCAGTCACCATACTAAAAGTGAACACACTAGTGAATTCCTTTTAGAGTTGCTAGAGCCTAGAAGAGAGTGGATGTAGATTCAAATGAATTGAACCACTATAAATCCTTAAGTCTAGTCTACTTGTTATATTTCCGCACTTCAATTTCTAATTGTTAATTATTTGCAAGGACAAGTGCGATTCACTAGTTTCAACTTATTCATTCCCCCTCCAGGTTGCTTTCACCACTTTCATCGTATAGAAGGTGACGTGTTCCCAACCACCATACTGAAAGTGAACACACTAGTGAATTCTTTTTAGAGTTGCTAGAGCCTAGAAGAGAGTGGATGTAGGTTCAAAATTTGAATTGAACCACTATAAATCCTTAAGTCTTGTCTTGTGTTATTTCAGCACTTCAATTTCTAATTGTTAATTATTTGCAAGGACAAGCGCAAGTCACTAGTTTCAACTTATTCATCCCCCCCCCCTCCAAGTTGACTTTCACCACCTTCACGAAGAATGTTTGCCACCATGAATGTGGCCTTCCAAGAAAATGTTCCCTATTTTTTACCTCAGGGGGAGTCTCTCATTTCAACTAAAAAAATGAAAATTATTGCTGATGATGCCCATATGAAAGATGGGGTGATTGGACAGGAACAATGGTCAACGGTTCAGGAAATTGGTATGCAAGGGGAGCAGCCTACTAGGCAATCTCCCTTAAAGGTTTACTGTACCAGGAAAAAGACAGCACGGGTGGAAGTGCCTCCAACAAACATCCCTAGCCAACCGCAAGCACCAACTCCAGGTCCTATAAATATTAATCAAGGTGAGTCTACTCTTGTTCCTGTTTACAACCCCTCATTAGACTTACCAGTTGCATTGTGAAAGCAACAAAGAGCATGCACTAAGCACCCTATCTCTAATGTTGTTACATAACATTCATTGTCACCTACTCTCCATTCCTTTATTTCCTCCTTGTCCTCTGTTTGTATTCCTAAGACCTAGCAGGAAGAACTAGCTCTATCTTTTTGGAAAGAAGCAATGAACAAAGAGATGAAGGCCCCCAAAAAAAATGTGGGACCTGGATACTTAACCTACAAGAGGACTGTCAATTGCAAGTGGGTGGTTGCAGTAAAGCACAAGGCTGACGGTACCGTGAAGGGTGGATATGTATAAAACTAGATTGATGGCCAAGCAGTTCGCTTAGACCTATGGCATGGACTATCAAGAAACCTTCACACCATTAGCTAAGATGAATGTAGTATGAGCTATGCACTCATGTGTAGCAAATTAGGGATGGGATCTTCAACAACTTGATGTTAAGAATGCTTCCTTAATAGATAAATTCAAGAGGTGTACATGGATGTCCCACCAGGATCCACTACTACAAAAACTCATGGGAAGGTATGCGTTGTAAACAATCTACATGGGCAGCACAGGGCCTAAGATTACTTCCCCAAGCCCTATGGCCCTGGTCACACCAACAGTATTTTGGTAATTTTAGCTAATTTTCGTGGAGTCCAAGTTAGGGGGTCATTGGGTCCAGCATGTTAGTGGGACCATAGATTTACTGTTATTGAAGAGCCCTTATTAGGGGTCGGATTCCTAGTTTGTGAAAGAGTCTATTAGGGTTGTTCTTCCCTGCAAAGAACCATCATCTACTCTTACAATTAAAATTGGAACTCTCAAGAAGTAAGTTATGAAGGTTCCTTGTGTGAGTTAAAAGTAGCAAGAGTCTTGATTAGAATTGGTTTGCAAGTTAGAATCCTAGCTTGTTTTCCTTTTTGAATAAGTCCTCTTATGTTTTCCTTCATGTAGGCTATAAATAAGCCTCTCTGGGTTGTAACAAAGCAGACTTGATTAATGAATAAAATTCTGAAATTGAAGGAAGAGTAGAGTTGTGGGAACCCAAGGGGAATCCCACAGCTGAGTGTGATAAGCTTCTGCAGTTTCTTCATTAACATACTCTCCTCCAAGCTTGCAGCAGCACCAACCTTCAAGTAATCCAGCAACTACAAGTTCCCATTCAAGCAAATCAACCCCCTCCCCCTTCCCCCACCCACTTCCCACCTCCCTAAGCCCCACACAGCCTTCCCCTTTTCCCCTTCTGTCCTATGGTAGCAGCAGCACCTTCCCCTCTGAAACCCTAGATCCCCTACCCATTCAATCCTTCCTTTCCCCTATAGGATCACACCTTCTCTTACACCGTTACACCTCATTCCTACTTTTAGTTACATCATTAAGCCTTCATCCATTAGGTCTGAGAATTTTCAGCAATTCATATTCTACCTCTAGAAACCCTAAACCCTAGTTTCACCAAAACACCTATTGCTCCATAATCCTTTAAACAAACTCCAAACCCTTTTACTTGACCCAAAAAAGGAAAACTTTAAACGCTTCTCGGATTATCTTCTCCTATAACTTTTCTTCTTTCCCACCAAACCCTAACCCTAGCTGGCACCTCAATAGTCCCAATCCAACTTTTAAAATCCTAAGTTGGAATTAATTCTGAAATTACAAAGTAAGAACAGAATTATTTCTAATCTAGCCGAAAAACAGAATCCTTCTAAATAACCATAGAGTCCTTCAAACCCTGACTTACCTAATGCCTAACCTCAATTTCAGACATTATGCAAGCCAGAGTTAAGCATAATTCCACGGCATAGCATTCAGATGAGCAACCCATTACAAAAAAGAATGGACATAAGCAAGTTAAAAGCGTATATATGGAGATAACCATTACAAAATAAGAAATAAGCGCACTGAATAGAAACCACAAATAAATCCATAAGGTGATGAATAACATCTGAGAAACAGTTCACCGTTACAGGTTGGAGGATCTAGAGAAGAAAAGGATAACCCTAACAAAGTTATTGGAAATTATTGAACCGACAAAATTAAAATATTTGAAACCAAACTGCAAACTAAAGCAAATAAAATGAAAGGGGTAATCTCATATTACCGTTTGGAATTTTTGCTGAGCTTGCCCCTGCAAATCATGCAGCTGTGGGAGCTGGGTCTGTCACAAATATACAATAGAAAATATCAAAAAACATTCAGAAACTTGTTTCTGAAATTTTAAGCAGAAGCACATCCTAAGGGAATTATGTCAGGAAGCCATTTCCAAGTGGACGTAGGAGAAAAATTACAAAAAACAAAGCTGACTAACACTATTCAGAAGAGAATACTGGTAAATTTTGATGTTTGCAATTAGCAGGCATGAAAAAAGTCTAAGTAGGAACCACATAATAACAAACACAAAGCCAGTAGAGCATGCATCTAATAAAATTTTCCAAGTGACAATTGAGTAGCATCACACCAATTAAGTGACAGCATTGGCACCCTGGATTGATCACATAAAATGTGTAAGCAGAGCCTGTATGCAACTGCAACTTTCAATAACTGTTCCAATATTTTATTTAAAATTTATTTTGCATTACATGGCAACATGAATATTCAAAAGCTTCCTCTGTAATATTGAGATCCTATTGTTAAAGTATCATTACACATTCTGAACTCAAATTAAATGAAACTTTTCAGAAAATTCCAAACAAGGTCATTTCTGTCCAAACATTGACACATTACATCATATTTTTCAAACTGTCGGTTATGGCTAATGAGTTCTTTTTATACATTTCATCGCAACCATCAAAAGAATTATATGACAGAGAGTGAGAATGTCTTATGTTCCACAGATCCAAGTGATCTAGATTAAAGAAAACAAGGATTGAAGGGATTAAGCAAAACATTTTTTTTAGTGTGTGTGTGTGTGTTAAACATAATACAGTTCAGATCCAAAACACCTTGATGTAACCTAGGGTCTGGGTTATCCAGGATCCTCTCTATTAGAACCATCAGCAAATTAGGGTTAAACACTTGCTGTCACCTCAGTGGAAAGTGTGTGTGTGTGTGTATGTGTGTTAAACATAATACAGTTCAGATCCAAAACACCTTGATGTAACCTAGGGTCTGGATTATCCAGGATCCTCTCTATTAGAACCATCAGCAAATTAGGGTTAAACACTTGCTGTTTGGGTTGAAACCTCAGTGGAAAACAGCTGTTTTACTCAAAATACCGCGCGGATGAGGCTAGCTCCTTGCTGTACTTCAGTTTCTGATCTGGGAATGGATTTAGGTTTACGTATAAGGGGGTTTAGGTCTTGGGAGGGGTGATACCAAGGTTAGGCTTTTGTTGTTTTGGAATTCCACAGCTGAATATGTAAGTCAGGGCTTAAAAGAATGCTGTTGCAGCATCTCAATTGGGCTTGTGAAGGGGCTGTTGTTGCATGTTTTACAATTTCAGGTCAAGTCTAATAAGTTTAGGTCAGTCCTAGATGGATTAGAATCTGTTTCAAGAGTCCCAAAGGGTTTGGGAATCTTGGATTTGATTGGGACTGGAATCACGTGTAGGAGAAGGGGTGGGGATGCTTTGGTTGAGGGGTTTGGGAGTTGTGATAGTTTCATTGGAACTAGGGCTAGAGTCAGACTATGGTTTGGGTTGGTCCAATCAGGCTGAAACTGGAAGAAAAGGTCACCATGGTTAGTGGGATGATGTTCCAAAAGTTTGGGACAGATCTAACGGTTAGATTTCCAAATTTCTGACCTTGAATTTTAGGGATGGGAAAAAATTCGAAAATTGCAGAAAAGTCCAATAAAATACAAAAGAGGTGACAAAGGCATTAGGGTTATGGTTTTGGGGTTGGGAGGGTGGCCAAGCATAGGGAACGGGCTGGGGTTGTACTTAATTGATGGGGAAGAACAACACTTGAAGGCTGCTGGAAGTCTTGAAAGTTCCTGGACTGCCGCAAGCTTGCAGAGGATGAAAAATAATTGCAGAAAACTCTCAAATTTCGCCATGGCCCTCCCAAGAAGAAGGATGGGCTTTTACAGCCTTGCAGCTGAAGCAAATTGACCAAGATTCAAACTAGGAACTTATCCATAAAGGATTCCCTTTACAAAGGACTCAACTACTTAATAACAAAAGGACTCAACTAATTGATAACAAAAGACTCTTAAACAAACCCTAATTGGACTCTTACATAAGACATCTTGAAGAAATAAAATTACATAGAATTACCAACTCTGAGAAAAAGTCCTTCTTGCAAGTTGGACTCTAGATCAAACTTTTATATCGACTGGGACTTTGTCGTAAGTTTATAACTCATTACATACTAACCCCCAATAAAATAAATAAATAAATAAACAAAGATAGATCCATGACCCTTCGATCAAGGGGTTCCAACTAGACCCTTCTTAAGCCCTAAAAGGGCAGGAAATTGACCAAAATACCCCTAGGAAATTCAAACAGCATCCAATTGGGCTTCTAGGTCTGGGTATTGGGCCCAATTACAAGGGGGATCAACTTTGTTCACGTCAGATCTATTGATATAACCAGGCCTAGTAAACTCCCCCAAGAACCACTGAAAGGCCCATGGAAGCCCAAGAATTGAGCTAAACAGCCCCCTGACCACGCAGCAGCTAGGGCTGGCCGAATGCCATTGAGGGTATTTTGATCATTTTTGCACACCTCTTCTTGGGGATCCATGAGTACTAGGACACTCTTTCATGTTACGAGTATAGAACTATTTTATTTACTTTAATTGGTTGAGTCAAAGTCAAGATAATTAAGAGTCCTAGTCTTGGCGGAAGTGCTAGTTGGAATCTTAGTTGCAAGATTCATTCTAGATAATTCTTATTTTTACTTCGTTATTTTCTTGTGGTCCCAGTTGGCAACATAGTAGGAAATGTCGCTAAAATATTGTCGAAAGATATTTCGGTGTCTCGGTAAGTAGCAGTACAAAATCTTGACCAAAATGAAAAAAACCCACAACGTCGGCTGAATATTGCCGGTACAAGGTTGATATTTCGCCCAACGGGCGATATTTCGAACGTTCGTGTTTTTGTCAATTTCTCGGCAATTTCTTGCCAAGATGTCGGCTATAAAAGCCATTTCGAGTCGGAATTTCACCTTATTTGGGCGAAATTTCGACTCCTTATTCCAGAGCTTATCTCTCCTCCACAGGTTGATTCTTGCACTTTTTGTGTCGATCTTCGACATCTAGAAATTTTCATCTCAGAGGAACCACACTACTCCAAACTTCATTTTTACAAAATGTATAATAGAAAGGTGTTGGATAGGTATTGCCGAAATACAAGTTAAACATCATGGGCCAACCTATGAGCTAACGATGTCAAAATAAATTTGCAAAGTAATTTATTTGTTAATTTTCAAGCATAAAAAATTCAAGTTTCCTACATTGAAAGTGCAACAGATATATATGATATATGCCTTGTATGGGTATGGATTTAATATATGTTGAACTCCACGAGGCAATCTATGGTCTCGTAGAGTTGAAATATTTTTCCACCTAACAAATAATTATTTCATTTTTGTAAATTATTAAAATATTTGTACAAATATAAATAATTATGGAAAATAGGGAAAAAGGTTTTGGAAATTATATTAAATTATGAATAGCTCTATATGTGGTCTTGAAGTGTTGTCTATGCAGTTTCATTGCCGGTTTTGGTATTTGAAGCCTATTTTCTTGGTGAAATTTTTTTAGAATTTCATTTTATATTTTATATATAAAAAATAATAATAGACAAAAGGGGCAGGGGAAAAATTACTAGCTACATGCATGATTGTTTCTTTGTCTAGGTAAAATTATTTTGGTGTTGTTCAGTGACCTGTGCAATCATTTTGTATGCAATAGTGACCATGTTTGCTAGTGGGAGTCAGAGGCGGGGTGGTTCACAAGGAAAGGCACAGAGAGTAGTAGGAGGGAGGGTTGACCCTACATGGCAATATTGTGTGGCGATTGATGGAAACAAAAACAAGACACTATAATTTTTGTGGTAAGTTGTTAGGTTCAGGTGGCATCAACAGGTTTAAGACACACATCACTGGAAGTCCGAAAGATGTAGCCACATGGACGAAGGCTAGTGTAGAAATACTGAAGGAGTCAGGGAATTAAAGAAAGGGAAGGAGAAGAAGAGAGTGGATAGAGCACTCGATGACACAATGCAAGGACCTTTGGCATTCAAAGTTGATTATGATTCCGAGGATGTTAACCCCGTTGATGTGGGCAAAAAGCAAGAGGAGAGGGAGATGAGGCATGTGATAGTAGAGAGTAGGGCATCGCACCAACAGGATCATGAGAGGGCCAAAGCTAGAGCTACAGAACCATTTGAGTTAGGGGCACGTTCAGCTGATCACAGAGTCGGAGGGTCACTCCTCCATTAGCAATTGATTATCCATGCCGGCAGGACCAAATCTGAGAGTAGGATTCTGATGTTTTCAAGGAGAGGGGGCCAAGCAACCCAAGTTCTCAAGTGCATCGAAGAACATGAAGGGCAAGGTTACAAGGGCAGTGCAAAGTGGATGCTCTTCCATAACATTCCAGCAAACACAACACAAGAACCATACAAAAAGAATATGATAGATACTATGCAGAGGCAAGTCTAGGATAAGCTGGCTCCACCCCTAAGTGGTAATAACCACCTTCCTTACACCAAAGGAAGAGTTGGAGAAATAAATTGAGGATATGAGACCTTTCTGGGATACTTATGGATGCACCATTATGTCCAATGGATGGATCAGTTCGACAAAAAGTCCATCACCAACTTCATAGAATTTTGTGATAAGAGGATTGTATTCGTGAGATTTGTCGATGCTACCAATAATGTGAAGGACCACAGATATTGTGGAGGAGGTGGTGGGGCCAAAGAATGTACTATAGATCATCACCGATAATAGCTACACTTTTAAGAAGGCCAGTGAGATGATGAAGTCAAGTGAGTATCATCTTTTTTGGACACCCTGTGCAACCCATTATATTGGCCTCATGCTGAAGGACACTAGGAAGATCAAAATTGTTGAGGGCATAATGGAGAAAGGCTCGACAAGTGACAAATTTCATTTATAATGGTGACTTAGTGCAATCTGATTCGATGAGATATGTGCATAGAAAAAAAATTCGAGGGAAACTCAAGTTTTGATCAGGTGAAAATGGGAAACCTAGGTGGGAAATTGAGAAATTTCGAGGAAACTTAGGATTTTTTCATACAAATTTCAACATCAAGTTTCGACAGATTTTAGGGAGTATTTTAGGGTGAAACTCTGCATTTCAGCTAATTAGCATATAAAGAACACATTGGCACCTGCATTTTGCTAAAACATCAATGTAGATATGTCATTCAATGTACATAACATCAATGTACAGTTGTCCAAGAAGTACACTACAAACTTAACTACTTAAGTACATAACATTCAATATATAATTTCTAACTTCAAAGCATCAAATACAAAGTAACTAACAGTAAAAGGAAAGTACAATTCAGTGCAAAGAGGAGTGTCTCGATGGATCCACCCTATGAGCTGAGTAGTACTATATCAGTAACATCCTCTCCTCCAACCAACGAACATAGATATCCCATGACATTTTATACATAGGGTTATCAAGGTATTCAACAACTGCAACTTTATAAGTTTGGTCATCAACATGCCTAAGATAACTAGTCTGAAGGAATATGCAATTTGGATAAGGAAGTCCTAATGAAGTGGGTATTTGGGGAAACATGAAAGAAACAAAAAAAAATGAAAATTTGTGAAAGTTATGAAACTCAAGAAAAAGTCTCAGGTTTCCACGAAATTTCCCATGTTTCCCACGAAATTTGGGAATTCTTTTCTCTCATGAACCAACTGGTCCAGCTAGGTTAAACTAGGTTTCGACTAGTTTCGATAGGTTTCAAGGTTTCAACAGGTTTTGATCGAAACTTGGGATTTTTTCAGTCCCCTAGTTTTTCGTTTTGAGGTTCCCAAAATGGGAAATTTCGCTAGTTTCTACCGAATTTTGTTTTATGGATATGCGACAAACTTCGTCACCCTCAACAATATACAAGAGAATAAGATAGGTTGAGATCAATGTTTGCATCCTAGGAGTGGTTTGATTAGGCTAGATCCAGGTTAAATAAGTAAATTTTATACAATTATTTCATTTTACAAATTATAATATTATCTACTAAGTACTAACTTAACATGTTTGTTATAATTCAAGACCCAACACAGACGCAATGCATAGTGCACTATCTGATCCAATGATTTCTAGAGAAGTGTGGGGATTGTCTTGAAAAACCATGCCCATCAAAAAGGTCGTGCATATGGTGGACTCCTTAAGGTGGCCCACTATGCCCCACTAGTTTGTAGCCATTCAAAATATGAAAATTGCCATACAAAGAACCCCAAAGGCTGCCAAGGTTTCCTAAATGTCATCGATAAACGATGGACCCAACATCTAACATCTTATGCATCAGCTGCACAAGGATGGTAAGTAGATATCATGGGTTTTTGCCTTGCAGCCTTGTTGGTAATTAGTGTGAATTGTGTAGCCTATTATCTCAACCCCAAATATCAATACAACAAACGTTGGGGGTTGGACATGGACTTGCTTGATGCAGTGATGGAGGTGATTGCAAAGTTAGAGCCGGACCCAATGGTCCAATCATTTTGCAACGAGGTGAAATAGTAGGAATTTCAAACTTAGGATTTGCATTTGATTTTTGAAAAAATTTAGCTAACCATCATTACAAATGTTTGTAGATAAATCTGTTTACGCGCGCCTTTAGGTCCTTTAGTTCTAATGCTACTCTGAGTGGACAAGATGGTGTTGATTCAACTTAGATGCATTATTATTATTACATTTTACAAATAAGTAGATTATATATTAAGTATTCACTTAATGTTTTTGTCATAATATAACAGAGTGGTGGGTTTTGTATGGCTCGAGTGTATCAAACCTTAGGAGACTGGCGATCAGGATCTTCTCCTAGACTTGCTCTGCCTTTGGGTGCAAAAGGAACTAGAGTACATTCAGCTTGATCCAACCCAAAAGGAGGAACATATTGGTGAGCTAGTGCCTAAATGATCTAGTCTTTTGCCACTACAAAATGAGGTTGAATTTACGACACGCAAGGGAATAGTATGAGGGTAGGGGGCAGGACATCGACCTTGCCTATATCTTCGAGGTGGAGTCAGATGTTGAGAATCCCCTCGCTAATTGGTTGATGGACAGGGTTGAGTTGATGTTGGACCTGCTTGGCGGGAGGCCTATCCCAAAGATTGTTCAAGCTGCAGGGGTTGATGTCGACGCATTCATGGCATCTCAAGATGGGCGGACACATGCGTAGGAGGCAGCTAGTATTGTGGATGAGGATTGAAGATGGCCCTTGGCATGCACGATGGCGATGAGTTTGTGCTGACGACACTCAAGTCTACAGGATCTAGAAGACACCCTTGCTCCTAGTTAGACTCAGATACATGATGATGGTGGTGGTGATGATGACGAAACTGGAGGTAATGGGAATGATGGTGGTGATGATGACGAAAATAGTTGTGGAGCTGGAGGAGAACTTTGAAAGCATTTACCAGTTCCATGGAAGAAAATTCGATCGAAATGGTCGAAATTTCGACCGAAATGCCTGCAAAAATCCAAATCGAAACGAAATGTAGTAGTAGGCACGAAATGTATCCATATCGTTTCATATCGACCGAAATTTCGACCAAAATTTCGACATATCAGCATTCCAACTTGTTTTTCCTTAGCTTTTGTTGGTTTCTATCCGATTTTCACCTAATTTTCACTACTCCTTTGCCTTCAAACACCACTTTTGCTCATTTTTTTGCCTCCAAACACCTCTTAAGCCACAACAGCTACAAAGGAAACTCTAGCAGCAATAGAATATGAAGCATGAGCCACACCCAACAGTTCCAAACTTCCCCTTTTTTTATTTTTGTTTTGTTCATGCCTTAAATGATCTTGTATTGCCTTGAAATTAATATATGTTTAGCCTAGGACTATGATCTATAATTGTGTTTTGTTAAACTTATCTTTTTATTATTTGCTACCATTTTTTCATTTTTTTTATTTTAATAATTATTTTCTAAAATTATGTATTTTTATTTTATGTATATATGATATATAGGCTTTAGCTTAATATATTTGAGACACCATCACTTGATCTAATTGGTCATTTTATTTTGTTGACTTGTTGTATATGTAACCATTCTACCAAACAATTCATGTATGTTGTTGATTCTATGCATGTGTGCAATACAGTTTGCACTTGTCAGAACCAATCATTTGTTAGTATACTTGAATGATAAATTTTCAATAGTTTTGTTTTTTACAAAATGCTAGTTCCATTGTGTTTATTATGCTTGAAATAAGTAGTATACAATAATCCAAATCATTTTGAGTCCATATGAGGCCCGAAATTGAAGTTCCAATTTTCAGAAAAAGTGTCCAGTTTCAATCGAAATTTCGACCGAAACGTCGAAATTTCGGCCTTTTGCAAGGTCGAATTTTCTTCCTTGACCAGTTCCATTATCAGAGATATAACTTCCCCGCCCCCCCAAAAAAAAAAAAAAAAAAAAAAAAAAGATACTAGGGAGAGTCACTTCACACATGCCACATAGGATGTAGATCATGGTGTTGAGGCAAATCGTTGTCATGCTACGACTTACAACTCGAAGGGTAAGGGAAAGAGGAAGCAGCACAGACATGGTTATAGACATAGCTCGGTAGCTCCTATGAAGAGGACACTTCAAAGTACAAATCATACTGCTCCGCATCTACTTATGGGGCTTACAGTTATACTCCTAATGGTGGGATTCACATCCTCTGTAATTCCCTTTCCTACAATTCCCTGCAATTCCCTCATAGGATTGTGCCATGTGGCATTTAAGTAATCCAAATGTTACCCAACAAACTAGAGTTTAAATAAAATTCAAATTTATGGGTGGATTTAAATAAAATTCAAATTTAGTTTAAATTGGATAACCGTTGGATTACTTGAATGCCACATGGCACAATCTTATGAGGGAATTACAGGGAATTGTAGGGAAGGGAATTACAGAGGATGTGAATCCCCTAATGGTGTCGGTCCTAGTCATAGACATTATGATAAAAGTATCCCTTCCGATGGTGGTCACAGTGATTATGGGTCGACCTTGGGGGTAGAGTCAATTGTGGAGTCCGTCTTCAAACCACCACCACCAACAGCAGCACACCCAGAAGAGCCTATTCTGCATCCCTATTCTCATTGCCCTCAACCAGGAGTTCTCCAGAGCTTGAATGACGTGGCAAGCAGAGCTGTAGTTTTTGACTTCTCAACAACCACCAACAAGGAGATGTGATGGAATCAATATTTGGTATTGAGATGATGGGATCACTACATGCTTGCCTACACTTGTATAGTTTTACTTGTACATCATATATAAATGACTACTTGCATGGTATTGAGATGATTGGATCACTTGTCTTTTTTTTTCTTGCAATTTAACAAAAATCTTTATGTTCTCCTGCATCAATTGCAACTTACATTTGTTTTTAAATTCATGTTTCAGACTATCAGTTTCACCCATATACAAGCGCGCATGCACCAATCAAGAACACCCGTTTAGGTTAGGTTTTAGGCAAAAATAACACTCCCAATGTGTTTATTGGCCTCATATTAGGCTAGACACCAACCCCAAATACCCCTCCCCCCCTTAAACTGTAGGGTGAAATTTCAATAAAACATTCTCAAAAACCATCCCAGTTAGGTTTGTTAAAACCCTAACCCTTTGCTTTCACAACATCCTAGTTCTAATTTCCCTTCCTCGAATCAAATCTAGGGTATGTTTGGCTACCCAAAACTCGTTCCATCTTAATTTTGTTAAAACCCTAACAGTCCCAAAAGCACCAGCCCATTTTAACATTTGTCAAAACCCTAATTCATCTCCATCCACCAGCCCATCTCAAAGTTTGAACCTCCCTAACCCTCCCCATAGTATAATTTCCGGAAACAAACCATCTCACCAGAGGTCTTTCTCTTCTCGAATTATCAATTAATTTCTCCAAATCATCCCAAAACCATGCCTACAAACATCCCACAGGAAACCCATAACTTTCTAAACATCCCATAACCCAAAAGTTTCCTTTTCTTTACCCAAAACAAACCCATCATAAAATGCTAACCCTTTGATAGCCCATTTATCAGCTGGTTCTAGTTAACAGAGGATCCTAAAGACTAACCCAGACCCTAGGTTACATACAGCTGCTCTATAATCAAGGATTTCAATCACAAAACCTTAAAAATCAATTATCCAACATTTCAACATGAAAGGTAGTTTTCTGGTTTTACAATCTTGGTTTGATGTTCTTGCAAAAACTCTGAAGCCGCTTAATTTAGTTCATTTATGAAACAGCCAAACAAAATTCGAGTCCAAGAGAAGTAGGTACCTATTCAAGCAGGCAGGTTATCATATGTGGAATAGCTATGGATTTCAGAAAATTCAATTTCACAATCTACCAGTATATTCTGTGGGAAGAACAAATCAAGATTCCATGGTCCTATCTTGAGTTCCTACAGATTTATTTATGCCAAGCTCTTTTATAAGAAACATACAAATTATACCCTCTTTAACAGTAGAAACCCAAAATACTTGGGTTTGTGTTTCTCTTCCTCTTTAACCGTCTTTGGTGATTGCCTCAAACAGCATTCGATGCTCATCCAATTAATTTTGGACTCCTTTGGTCACATTGACTTTGCTTCGAAATTCTGGTGATTTAGATTCTGATTCTCAACTGGGATTAACTTTGAATATTTGGTTTATTGCCATTTTTGAACTACAGAGTATTTTCCATGTCTTAATTTTTTATAGGAATGAGGCAGCATATCAGATTAAACCAGCAATCAAAATGAACAATATTCTTATTCGTGAGAGTTCAACTTTTCGATGTCTTTCATTTGGCAGAGAGGTTCATCAAAGTTCACAAGGATGATCCGATGGCTTAAGACTCGACGGCCATAAATAAAATGATGGGATTTCTGGTTCTGCCTCATGAGCTTTCTATGAATGTGTTGCAGAAATTCAAAAACTAATTATCTGTGCAAGTGATTCAAGAGAGAGAATTGAAGGAGTCCATTTTACAGCAGAAACTGAGGTTTGTAGAATCTTAATTGCCTCAACTACAACCTCGATTCCTCTTTGATTTCTCTTCTGTCATTTTTTATCTTTAAGTCTCCCTATTCTGGGTTTTTAGTCCCAAGAGAAGAAATAAATGATCATTTCATCTCTCCATTTCGACTTCCATTAACCTCCACTACTCAGCTTGAATTATGACTTCAGATTGCTGCAACTCTTTTGTACCTGGGATCTTTATTATTTTTGTTGAAATTCTGTGACTGGAAGTAACTTTGAAGGCAATGCGTAGGGGGCCGTGCTGCATGGGAATTTCCAGTGGAGGCAGTGCTGCTGCTGCTGCTGCTGCTGGCAAGGGAGAAGGTGGCAATATCAGTGTGGTGTTGGCAGTGGAGGAGGAAAAAAAGTAGTTTTAGGTTGAAGACAATGGAAAGGGTAAAATAGTAGTTTGCTTTATGATGCTTAGTGAAAGATATGCTCAAGGTTATTTTGGGCATTTTGAAAAGACGGAAAGCAGCCATGTCAGCAATAGAACAAATCAAAGTGGTAGGGGATAACAGTATAAGTAGGCAAAGTACAGGTTTCTGTAAGTGACCTTGAAAAGTGCACGAGGCAAGGAAGCAATTTCATAGTATAGGGGCAACAATAATTTTCGCTTCTAATTACCAGTCTTGCGAATATCGATTTCTTGCTTCCTCAAAATTTTGAGGCAAACCTAGCAGCCGATATTATATAACCCCTTAAAGGTCCCAAAGTATTGTTTTAACCACCACAGTGGGAGATCCGAGATCTCGCGAGATATCTCGCTAAATTGAAAGGACGACATAAGAGGAGAGTCGAGATGCGAGAGATTTCGCCACGAGATCTCCCCATCTCTCAGCGAAATCTTGCCAAATGTGGTCCAACCACATGCTTTAGGGGGTTTAAAAACCCCATATCTCATGCGACAGAGTCGAGATTCGCCTCTCTATAGCCTCTTTCTCGCTACAACTCTCAAATGTCGCCGGAAAATTAATTTTCAGCCAGAATTTTTTGGCGATTAAACTTTTAAACATACTAACACATCCACAACATCAATTATCAACATTCAAGCCTATTTCAACTAGATCTTCAACAAAAGTAAGATCCCCCCTCCCAAATTTGATTTTTTTCAAATAGAATATTCTACAATCGGTATTTGACTCTAGTATAAATATATGTTAATCTACTAGCTTCGGTCTACACTTTCATGGAAACAAATTTAATTTTCTGCTATTAAATTATTTCTTGAACTTTAGTATTTAAAAAATAATATCTAAAAAATTAAAATTAAAAAATATAAAAATTTATTTATGATATGAATGTGATTATCACTTATGTTAAACAACATTGAGAGGGCTACAACCCCATGTAGTTATATTTTGATTATAATGATTGCTGTATTTATTTTTATTTTTTATTTAAATAATTAAATAAAATAATTATGAAAATTAATATTTTATTAAACAATTATCTTCTTCTTCTTCTTTTTTATTTTTTTTATTTTATTAATGATGCTCATATTATGTAATTTATTTTAAAAATACAAACATGTATGTTTGAGCTTTGTATATATGTTAACTTAAAACAAAGTGTGTGTTTTGTTGCTTTATAAATTGTTTTTACATTTTTTTATTTATCAAAAAATTATTCTAATGTTTATTTGGGAACATTCATGTATTTATTTTAGTGTTGTAGACTTATATCTTAAATGACAACTAGTGGGAGTGGTAGCACTAGTAATGGGACTTAGGACATTGCTTGGCAACATGGGGATCCACATGCTGCCGACAAAAAAACATCCTGATGCAAGTATTGGCTTCAAGACCTTGAATTCTGGTGGTTCAATCAGATTAAAGCAACATTTGGCTAGTGGCTACAAAGATGTTGCCAAGTGTACCAAGGTTCCTTATGAAGTGCAAAAAGCAATTACAACAACTTTAAAGAGAGGGAGAGAAAAAAAGGATGAGATGACACAAAAACAAAGGAAATTTGAGGATACAGTGCTATGTAGACCTTTCGTTGATGTTGACGAGGAGTCAAACGACGATGACGAGAGGAGGAGGGTCATGGGTATTCAGTCACAGGCCGAGTGGAGGCAAATGAATGTTGCAATGGAAGCTAGCAAACAGTCCTTACATTTTTAGAATGTGAGACAATATGAATAGACAAGAGGAGCAGCAGGTTTAGGGTTAGGGGCATCCATACCACCTAGACATAGTTTTCGTGGAAGTGAGAGGACTGAAAGAAGGAAGACTGCACATTATGATGCCACATTTGACCAAGACTCCTCCCTCTTCAGGCATCAAGACACCTATCAAAGACGCATTTCATATATGTTTGCTGAAGGTAGAGAAGGCAGTAGGGAGGAAGAAGCTAGGTTGGCAATCAGTAAATTCATGCTCTACAACAACATTGTAGCCAATGTAGCCAAAACATCATACTATCAGGGGATGATCAATGGAATTTTCTAGGGCAAGTGTAGGGGTTAAAGGCCTAATAGTTTGGGAAGTAATGAATAAATATTTACCAAAGCTGAAGCAAGAGGTGGAGGAATACATTGGTGCACTAACGGAAAGACAAACAACACAAGGTGTTACTATGATGGTTGATGGATGGACTGGTCCTACTAGATAATCCATCATTAATTTCATGTTGAGCTGCAATGGAAAGAAATCCTCTCCTAAGTCAGTGGATGCCTTAAATAAAATCAAAGAAGCTGACTACCTTTACAAGCTTCTTATGCAGGTGGTCCTTAATGTAGGGCCAAGCAATGTTGTCCAAATTGTCACAGATAACAATGCCAACTTCAAGAAAGCGGGTGAAATGTTGATGAAGAAGAGGAGCAGCAGGATCCACCTCTTTAGAACACCACGTGAAGCACACTCGATTGATCTTATGTTGAAGGACTTAGGGAAGATAAAGTCAATCAATGCTGTGATTAACAAGGTTAGAAGGGTCAATAATTTTGTTTATAACCATGGTTATGTGCTGAAGACGATGAGGAACCACTGTAAGGGTGATCTAGTTAGACCAGAATTGACTAGATTCGCCACCAACTATGTAGCTCTAAAAAGCTTCCAGAAGAAAGTGGTGGGTCTATAACACATGTTTGCAAGTGAGGAGTGGTTTAATTCGCGTGAATTTAGCCATCCTGAAGCAATGGTAGACAACAAACCATTGTTGATTATTCCTTTTGGAGACAGTTGAATACGACAGAGTTGGCTAGAGCTGCTGCCCTGACTACTTCAAATCCTACGAGAGGATCATCAATGATAGACTTTTAACCAAAGTACCATTACAAGAATGATTTGGGACTTAATGTAAGGTTGATGAATGCGGTGCAAGACGTGGTGCAGAAGCCTACCAACTCCCTTCATGCAGAGGACAATTAATGAAGAGGTGAGAATTTATTCAATTGTTTCTTCAACTTCTTGCATTAGTGCATATACAGTAGTAAAAGGACAATAATTGAACAATTGGTGTACAGATTAGGGAGTTCAGGGATGCCTCTGGGAGTTTTGGAAAGCCTTCTGAGGTTGCAACTAGGCCAAAAAAATGATCCTGGTAAATAGTCCATTACTATAAGTCTTTTTTTTTTTGGTAAACATTATTATAAGTCTATAACTCTATAAGTGATAACTGATAAATCCATAAGACTATAACCTAAAAGTTATATAAGTATTAAGATTTATTTGCCTAATGCATTCATATATTTGGTTATGTAGCTTACCAGTGGGTGTTAAATGGAACTAGTTCGCCAAATCTTAGGGACAAAGCAATTTAAGTACTCTCACAGACTTGCTCATCCTCTGCTTGCGAAAGGAACTAGAGCACCTTCTCACTCATCCATAGTAAGGTACGAACAGATTGAGGAGTAAGAGGCTCAAGGACTTAGTGTATGTGCATTACAACATAAGATTGAGAGTAGGGCACATACAAGATGATATGGATGACGAAAATCGGGAACTGATTGAGTTGACTGATATATTCCACAAGCCCCCCGCAGAGGATGAGGAATAAGATGTTATATATCAGTGGGTTAGGGATCGAGGTGGCCCAGTGCTGGATGGGCCAAGAGGGTAGCCGAATCCTACCACTGCTGCTGCCATGGGCCCAGATGTTGTGGCTAACCATATGTCTTCTGACGAGGGTCAGGCTGCTGTAACAGCATTAGCAAGACAAAGTGTACCATTTGTGGAGCCACCTAGTTGACATAAAACAGCTGTGATGATTTCTAGTAGTGGGAGTTCAGATGATGCCGATGATACCATCGCTCCAAGTCAGCCATCGAGTCATGGAGGCAGTCAGGCTGGTAAAAGTAAGGGTTAACAAAGGGAGTCACCTCCACCAGATCTGAGTCATCCAACACGTGCAAGCCGTAGTTCCCCGGTCTCTCGAACTTATACTAGGAGTAGGAAGAGCAGATCAAACCAAAGGCAACCTAATGATGATGCAAGCATACAAGATCTTGAATTGAACATGGGAAGCATGAGCCTAAATTATGGTCACAGTGGTTCACAATAGCAGAGTTTGGCCAGCTGGCAGTCATCGGAATACCTATATGGGGGTCACACAACCTAGTCAAATGACACTGGGTATTCTTCTTATGGAGATCATGCTATCCCTCAAGAGCCCGCACTTGGAGAGTACACATACAGGAGTGAAGGTGGGTTGTTGACTGATTGGTTTAGAAACCCCTACCTATAGTACAAATTTTGGTCGAAGCATACGAAACTTTTTTTTGAATGTCGAAATGAAACTGAAAGGACCTAAAAAAAGTCCCTCGATTTGATCGAAAGAAACTGACGAAATTTCGACCTTGGGTCGAAACCTGGTTGAACCAGACTTGACCAGCTGGGAAACATGGGAAGCTTCAACTGTTTCGATCGAAACTGTCGAAATTTCGATCAAAACTTGAAACTGGGTTAAATAGTTTAGCCGGTTCACTTTTAAAAAAAGTCGTCTTTTTCGATCGAAACTCTGGGAAATCAGAGTTTTGATTGCGAAACCACGGTAGCAGCAAGGAGTTTTGACACCAGTTTCCCACCATTTTTTAGCTGTTTTTCATGATTTTGGATCATTTCGACCACTTTTGAACACTCCTTTGTTGATTTCGGCCCTTATTGGTGGATTATTTCACAGTTTTCAAGCTTTGTTGCAAGGTAACTTAAGTTTCCCCTATTTTTTTGATTTTTCCCTTTCCTTCATGATCAAATGGTGTTGGAATGTTCTAAAATTTACTATAATGGTCTCTAGTAGGTAGATTAACAAGTGGTGTTGTTGGATTTGATCGTTCTAGAGTTATACTATTTTTTTATTTTTCTGATTTTAAAAATACCTAAAAAATTATATTTTTTTATTTGCTTCATGCTCAAAGCATAATGGATTGAGTCGATATTGTTAATTGTTATGTGTCGTCTCTATTAAGTAGATTTACATATGTTATTCATTGAATCTGATTTTTGAAGTGGTTTTACTATGTTTTCTGATTTATCTTGTATTTAATAACTATTATTAAAATATTTTCATTATAAAAAATATTTTTAATTAGGAACAAAAATTTCAAAATGTTTATGAATACCTTACTTAACATATGTAGTTGATTGAATCTGTTTTTTGAAGTGTTTTACTATGTTTTCTGATTTTTTCTTATACTTAATAATTATTATAAAAATATTTTTAATTAGGAACAAAATTTTCAAAATGTTTATGAATGCCTTATTTTACATATGTAATTGATTGAATCTGATTTTTGAAGTGTTTTACTATGTTTTCTGAAAATTTTTGTATTTAATAATTATTATGAAACATACTATAATTATAAAAAAAATTATTTTTAATTAGGAATAAAAACTTAAAAATGTTTATGAATACGTTAGTTTATACTTTACAAGTAATGTGTGACTGTGTTGTTAGACTTTAGTGTCTTTAGGGCCTTAGGCTAAAATTAAAGTGTTGGGTTTCTATTTTAACGGTGATTATTATGTATGTTTGTATCAAGAATTCAGGATTCAGGCACAAACTTTTGAGTTAGAGACTCAGAAACATGATGTCAGACATAGTTTGGTAGTATGGTAGGCCTCTGACGGATGATAGGAAGAAGTCAGAGTGTAAATATTGTTTAACAGATTGGATCAGGTAGGGCCACTCGACTAAAGATCCATCTAGCAGGAGGGGACCGCAATGTAGTTGGACGCCCCAATGTCCTTTATGAAGTTAAACTAGCAATGGCAAAATATGTGACAGGAGGGCAAGAGAAGAGGGCACAAAAGAAAGCAAAGAGGGATCAGTTCTAAGCGGCATGCCTAAAGGAGGTGGGAGAGAAAAATGTGGATCCAGATCCAGGTGATGCATCATCCCCAGAGGCAGAGATGGAGAGGGTACTCAGGATGAGTAGGGAGTCTCGTAGACTCAATGAGATCAGGAGGACACAAGGTCGTGGGTGTAGGGTCATCTAAAGATCCAGATGTTGAGAGGGCAAACGGAGGCAGCTTCAGTATGAGGAGGAGCCAGAGTGTCAGAGAGTCAGTTCCATTACCATGGGCCCCACGATCATAACCTAGTGCCACATCTGCTGCACCTAGACCCAATGCCACATATGTTGCTTCTAAACCCATTGTGATAGATCCTGATGTGATACTACTCACTAATCCTGACTTGTTTGTGAGGCCACAGACAAAACAGAAAAAATTAAAGCATATGTGGGGTAATGTGAAGGAGAACGTGGGGATGGCCTTTTCTAAGTGGGCATTATATCAGTGTTCCTACAAATGTTGCAAAAGGGCCTTAATATAAGGCGATAGTGGATGAGATTAGTGGTGCTAGACATGGGGTGGTTGGGCCAACCTCATATAAGATATATAATGTATATCTCCCACGGCATAAGGAAGACTTGAAAGCCTACATTGATGGTCTTAAGCTGATGTAGAGGCACTATGGGGTGATAGTGATGTGTGATGGTTGGACTAGTCCCACTAGACAATCTATCATCAATTTTATACTGAATTGTGATGGGAGGACGGTGTTCCTTAAGTCTATTGATGCATCTGGTTAGAAGGATGCAAAATACTTATATGGGTTGATGAAGAGTGTGGTGAAAGAGGTTGGATTCGAGCACGTGGTGCAGATTGTGACTGATAATGGCTCCAATTTCAAGAAGGCTGGGATGAAGTTAATGTAAAATCCCATGTATAGGCTCTTCTGGACTCCTTGTTCGGCACATTGTATTGATTTGATGCTGAAAGTCATAAGGCAAATCAAATTTGTGAAGAACGTTGTTCAGCGGGCTTAAATGTGACCACATTCATATATAACCATGGATATGCTTTGGATATGTTGAGGAGGACATGTGGTGGGACTTGGTGAGGCCTGGGGTCATAAGATTTGCTACAAATTGGATTGCCTTGAAGAGTTTTGAGAAGAAGAAAGCCCAACTACATGTGATGTTTGCAGCTGAAGAGTGGTTTGCCTGGCCCCAATCAGAATCATCAGCAGGGAGAGCAGTACAGACTACCATATCCAGTGATACCTTCTGAGGAAATCTAAAAGTTGTTGTGAAGCTTCTAGACCCTATGGTGACAGTTTTGAAGTTGGTAGATCAACAAAGGAAACCAACTTTACCACATATATGGGCTGCAATGGAGATGATGAAGGAGATGGTTAGGAAAGTATATCATAAGGGCAACCAAAAATTCCTTGATATCATCCAGGAGAGGTGGGAAAGGCAATTGAAACATCCATTACATTTGGCTGGTGAGTTGAAAGTTATTAAAATTTTCAAGTTATTACTTAAATACTTAATTGTTAATAACTTAATACTTATTATGTAGTTTTGTAGTTTCTTACCATCTCATTTATTGGCTTGTTTGGTAGCCTATTATTTGGATCCCATGTACCACTACAGTAGAGAACTTGGGATGAGGGTAGATTTGATCCGAGCAATCCATAAAGTAGTGGAAAGGTTGGAACCAGATCCGACAAAACAAGCATTAATTATTAATAAGGTAAGATTGTGACTTGTGACTTGTGACTTGTGAGATGACTAGTAGTCTAGTACTTACGAATAAAGATAAATACTATTTTAATACTAACTTTGTAATTATTTATTGCAGTTAAAGGCTTTTAGAGATGCTACTGGTAGCTACGGTCGCTCAGTGGCTATTCAGGCTAAGGAGAACACCATTCCCGGTTAGTCACTTAGTCTAAGTCTTAGATACTCAATTTGAGTTTTTGACACAATTTATTGTTACTGTTATTAATTTGGTAGGTTATGTTTTTTGCAGCTGAGTGGTGGCTGCAATACGGGTTAGACTCGGAGTACTTGATTAACATTGCAATTAGAGTGCTCTCCCAGACATCTTCTGCCACCGGCTATGAGTGCAACTAGAGCACATTCAATCTCATACATTCTAAGAGGCAAAACCATTTGGGGGTGAAGTGGTAGAGGATCTTGTATATGTTCACTATAATATGAGGTTGAGAGAGCACATTAAGTTGGGTCAAGAGTGAGGTAATGGGTACAACATTGAGTTGGCTGACATCTTTGCCATGGATGATGAGGAGGAGAACCCTCTATTTGAGTGGGTCAGAGAGCCATTGTTGGATGAGGCGGGAAGTCGACCTAACAATCAAATTGCACGAGAGATGGGAGCTAATGTGGATGATTTCTTGCCCACAGATGGGAGAGTGCACATTAAGCCTAACCGTCCCTTTGTACCACACCCTGGTGCATCCAGTGTCAATGAGGATAATATTATGTGGTCCAATGATGATGTTATTTAGCCACCCGCTAGTCAAGCACAGGATGATGATGATGATGATGATGTTGGACTTGGTATTGGGGACGACAGTGGGAGTGATGATGATGATGATGATCGGCCAGTTGATCAGGATTCCACTGAACCACGGGAGAGACCACCACCACCACCACCGGAGCTAGCAGTGACCCTAGTTGAGAGTCAGGGACAAGGAGGGCCATTGAGGTTTACAGGGGAGACACAGTTCACCCATGCTACCCAAGATGTCGACCACAGTGCAGGTCGTACTTCCGCTTACAACCCAAAGGGGAAAGGGAAAGGGAAGCAGAATAGACATGGGTATGAGGATGGCACTTCATCGTACAGGTCTTACCATCCCACTGATGTGAATACCTTGGCAGGCTCCATGGAATCTATGAGTCTAGATGAGTTAAGAAGCTCCACGGTTGGATACTGGATACCGGCAATAGCAGATCCCCACTCGTACGAGAGTGGTATGGAGAGTGTTGCATCTTCTTTTGGCGCTTATAGTAATGCATCTTATGGTCAAGGGTTTCCTCAAGATTATGGGAGACATAGACTAGTGGAATAGATTAGGATGATTTATCCAATGTTTGATGAGGACAGTATATGTGCACAGGGGTGCAACTTATATGGATGCTAACTTAGGGGCACAGATGTTTGTGGAGCAGATCTTTGGCGTGCAACCCCTACCCCTTGAGGTTCAATCAAGACTTCCTTATCCGTATTGTGTATTCCCTCATATTGATATTTTATGCATGTTGACGACCAGACCTATAGAATTGCAGTGGTCGATTACCTTGACAACCATAGGCATCACACATTATGGGATGTCTATGTCCATTGGTCAGAGGAGAGGATATCACAGGCACAGTACTACTTAAGTTACAGGATGGATCCACCGAGGCACTCCTCTTGGCACCGACTCAATGAGTTGTACTTCCCATTTTATTTTTATTGCTAGTTACAATGTATTTGAATTTTGATGCTTCAAGTTTATTTGATGTTTTGAATTGAACTTAGAAGTTAGAAGTCATATGTTGAATGTTATGCACTTAAGTATAGCTATGTCTATTGTGTATTTCTTGGTCAACTCAACATTAATGTTATGTACTTTAAATGACATATCTACATTGATTTTTTTTTAGCAAAATGCATGTGCCAGTGTATTCTTTATACTCTAATTAGCTTAAATGCAAAATCCCACCCCAAAATACTCTCCAAAACCTATCGAAACTCGTACAAAAAGGTCCTCGGTTTCCTCAATTTCCCAAGTTTCCACCTAAATTTTACATTTTCACTTGGTCAAAACTTGAGTTTCCCTCGAATTTTTTACTATGCCCCTACCATATATTCAACAGCAACACGAACAACAAGAGCAGCAATGGCTCTTTCACCCACCCACAATTGACGGTTACCCCTGAGTGTTATTCCTCAAATATTCTGAAACATGGAAAAAAATTCGATCAAAATGGTCGAAATTTCAACCGAAATGTCTACAAAATTCCAAATCGAAACCAAATACAGGTACAGGCACGAAATGTGTCCTATATCGTTTCGTATTGACCGATATTTCAGTCGATATAAGTCTAAATTTCGGCCCGATACCATATCGGGCCAAAATGATACATGCGCAGGTTATAAAATGTCCAAATCCGAGCCATTTTTCGACCTATCGCTAAATTTGCCTATTTCAACCCATATCGCCAGTGACATTTCGACCTCCATTTCCACTTTTTTTTATTTCTCTTGCTTTCGTCCCTCTTTACACCTAATTTCTACAACTCCATTTCCTTCAAACACTAGATTTGCTCTTCCATTTGTGCATTTTCTCAAATCTTTGCAAGGTGAGTAACCAACTTCCTCATTTTTTTATTTTTGTTTCATTTGTGCCTTAAATTATCTTAGATTGCTTCCAAATTTATGTATGTTTACTTTAGAGTGTTGATCTATGAATTTGTAGTGTCAAAATTATTTTTTTATTCTTCCTACTATTTTTTTATTTTTTTGTTATTAAAAATTATTTACTAAATTATGTATATTGCTAAAAATGTATATGTATAGTACATCTATAAGCTTAATATTAATGTATGTGAGAGTTGAGACACCATATTGCTGTGATGGTGTTGAATTAAATTTTTTTTTTCTGTTAATTATGTAATTTTACTGTATTTAATATGTATTTAAATAATTAAAAATTTTAATATTAAAAAAAAACTAATGAATTTCTATTTTAAGTATATATATATATATATATATATTAGATATTTATTTAAAAATAGGAGGTTATTATTAGAAGCATGTATGTCATTTTTGGAGCATATTATGGAGTTTTTCAAGATACTTAGTTTGTATTTCTTGTATCAGGCACTCTCTTTCAAAGATGTCAGACATAGCTTGGCAACACGAGAGGCCACTGACAGCTGATAGAAGGAAGAGCGAGTGTAATTATTGTAAGAAACAAATAAGAGAAGGTGGGGCCACAAGATTGAAAATGCATCTAGCTGGTGGCAAAAGGGATGTAACAGGGTGCCCAAAGGTGCCCGTAGAGGCCAAGAAGGCAATGGCCTCATATATTAGTGGTGGAAAGCAAAAGACTTAAGAGAAGAGAACACAGAGGGATGAGTTCGAGGATGCATGCTTAGATGACCTTCTAGACCCTGAGGATTATGGTATGGATGAACCAGGAGAGTGTAACCCTGATCCAAAGCCAGATCAGCTGAGGAGGGTGATGATGATAAGTAGGGAGCAACAGAGGGTTGATGACATGAGGAGGCAACAGAGGGGTCTAGGTTGTGGCTCCTCTAGAGAGCCAGTAGGTATGGGAGGCACAGGTGGCTCCTAAGTCCCTGAGGAGGACTCAGAGTGTGAGGCAAGAGGCTCCTATCCCACGGGCCCCTATAAGGGTTCGAGCTACGTCAGCACATCCTACAGATCCGGATCTTGAGATTCTTCACAATGATCCGGCCCTATTTGTGAAGCTTGAGCATAAACAGAGAAAGTTGAAGCACTTATTGGGGAGTGTGAAGGAAAAAGTGGGGATGGCTTTCTCCAAATGGACTTATTACCATAGTATTCCAACACATACAGCCCAGGGGCCCTACTATAGAGATATGATTAAGGAGATAGGCAGGGCTAGGAGTGGTGTACAGGGCCCCACTCCCTATGCGATATATAATGTCTATTTGCCTAAGCATAAAGAGGACTTAAATAAGTAAATTAAGGGATTAAGGCCCATGCGGAATTATTATGGAGTGACTGTGATGGCTGATGGTTGGACTGGTCCCATTAGACAGTCCATCATCAATTTCATGTTGAATTGTGATGGGAGGACAGTGTTCCTCAAGTCAGTAGATGCATCCGGTGAGAAGAAGGATCCAAAATACATTTCCAAATTATTGGAGTGGAAAATGTGATTCAAATTGTGACTGATAATGGTTCCAACTACAAGAAAACTGGGTTGAAGATGCAGGAGAACTCCAGGTATCTAAAGTCTAAACATATAGTATTAATTTTCATTTGTAAATACATATATTTACATTACATGTACACTTTATAACTTTGTATTGATGCCTTGATTGATGGACAGATATAAGCTCTTTTGGACTCCATGTGCTGCTCATTGCACTGACTTAATGTTGAACGACATCGGAAAGGTCAAGCTTGTGAAGAAGACCGTGGAGCAAGCCCGACAAGTTAGCACCTTCATCTATAACCACACTTATGCATTAAGGATGATGAGGGACAAGTGTCAGGATGAGTTAGTGAGGCCAGGCATAACCAGATTTGCTACTATTGGATAGCACAGCAGAGCTTTGAGAGTAGGAAGACGGCCCTTAGGAGCATGTTTGCATCAGAGGAGTGGCTTAACTGGGAGGATTCTTCATTAGTGGGAGGAAGGAGAGCACAGTTGACCATACTCAATGAGACTTTCTGGCACAATGTGAGGATAGTGGTGAAGATGCTTGACCCTGTAGTGCATGTTGAGGATGGTAGATCAGCAGAGAAAACCTACTCTACCACACATATTTGCTGTAGCAGAGAGGATGAAGCAGCAAGTTGCTCAGGTCCACCCACATGGCAACAAGAGAGTCCTCCAAATCATCGAACTTAGATGGCAGTCTATGTTGCAGCATCCACTACATAAGGCTGGTGAGTTGTTAAGTATAGTATTTAATTTAATTTTCATTATGTTATGTGATCACACTTTTAAGCATTAACTATTCCCTTTTATGACATACTTTGTCTTACACAACATACTATTTAAATCCCAAGTACCATTACAAGGACAATCTTGGGATGAGGCAAGATTTGATGGATGCCGTCCAAACTGTAGTGGAGAAGTTGGAACCGGATCCAACTAAACAAGCAATCATCCTTATGGAGGTGAGATAGTGATTTGAATAATTTGATATTCACAATTCATAGTTTTATACTAAGTCATTAATATAGTAAGTAGTAAGTAGTAAGTAGTTATTGTTTTTTCTCTTTATATATTAGATAAAGGCATTTAGGGATGCCACTGGGAGCTTCGATCATTCAGTGGCCGTATCGAGACGGGAATCAGCCCCTGCGGGTAAGTTCATTCATTTATTTCATTATACATTTAATTATTATATTCTATCTTTAATGTTATTTAAGTATTAAAATGACTTGGAGTCTATGTTTGTTGCAGCTAGTGGTGGTTGCAATTTGGACGTGATTCACACGACTTGAGTTTGATTGCAAGCAAAGTGCTCTCCCAAACATGTTCTGCCACTGGTTGTGAGCGAAACTGGCGCACCTTCAGCCTCATTCACTCGAAGAGGCGCAACTGATTAGGTGTCAAGCATCTAGAGGACCTTGTCTATATACACTATAATATGAGACAGAGAGGATCATATTAGACAGGGGATGGATAAAGAGAGTACCAATATCGAGTTGGCCGATATATTTGAGATGGATGATGATGATACCCCAGTAGTTGACTGGATCAGGGACAGTGGAGAGCCATTGTTGGATGAGGAGGGAGGTCGTCCCAGTAGATAGATTGCAGAGGAGATGGGGGTTGATGTGGAGGACTTCATGGCGAGGGAGGGGAGTGCACATGCAGAGCCCGCCCATCCCTTCGTGCCACACCCTAGTGCATCCATCCAGAGTGAGGATTTGATTGTCTGGTTTGACACTGAGGATGAGGTGACTCAGGCCTCCGGCGATGACAACAATGGTGGTGATGATGACTATGGCGGTGATGATGGAGGGGATGAGGAGAGTGTTGGACCTCGTGATCAGGATTAAACTAATCCTCGGGATAGACCACCACCACCAAGTGAGAGTTAAGGGTGGGGAGGACGACCACCGAGATTCACGGGCGAGAGTCAGTTCACCCATGTGACACAGGATTCAGACCATACTGGAACTGCATCTCGAGGCCAAAATGTTTCCTCTACATATTCAGGGAAGGGGAAGGGAAGACAGCACGGCTGTAGCACAGAGGACATGCCATCATATGGGTTCTACCGTCCACCCGATGCCAAGAGCTTGGTGGGATCAATGAGATCGATGAGCATTGATGATGCTAGAGACTCCTTCACCTCCAAAGGATCCAGATGGCATAGGCCTGCAGAGTCCTCATATGATACTGTTGTGGAGAGTATTGGTTCTACCGAGTCGACTTATGGTTATGGACGGTGTCACTGTCCCTCCTGGCTATCAGATTCAGGGAGGAGATTCCTATCCCACGGGCCCCAATGGAGCAGCCTATGGAGCTTATGATGTCCCTCCTACTGTCACCTATCGAGTCAGGCCACTGGGACCTTATCATTATGGACCTTATCCTTCTCCTGAGAGCCAGGGTGCTCTTTCATTTGTTGAGCAGATCTTCCACTCTATTACACAGCCATAAGGCCCACCACCACTAGTTTCTTGTTTGGAGATTCACAACTTCCCACCATCAGGAAATCTTATGCATGTGGATGAGGCCATGTACAGAGATGCAGTTGTTGACTACGTCCAAAACCATATGGGTCGAACATCATAGGACTTGTATTGTCATTTGTATGGGGTGCAGACGGAAAAGGGAGATGAATAGAATAAACAGGTAATTAATAACATTCTCGCTTCTTCTCTGATGTACCATATACTTGGAAAATTGGATGTTACATTTTCAGTGGTTTTTTAGTAAACTAGTAGTTCTATAGTGTTTATTATGCTTGAAATAGGTAATATGCAAGAATTCAAATCAATTTGAGTGCATATGAGGCCCAAAATTGAGGTTCCAAGAGTCATAAAAAATGTCCAGTTTTGGTCGAAAACCTCAAAATTCGAACTTTTGCAAGGACCGAAATTTCTTCTTTGTTCTTAAATAAAGACATATCAGTCCCACATAAACCGATATGTGACATACTACAGTGATGAATTGACTTGGGAGTCATATGTGGCTACTGTTAAGAATCAGTTGATGCAAAATGTTGAGTGATACTCTCGTTGTCTTGTAATCTTGTTACTATTGTACTATTGTGAACTTATGGATTATGATTTATGACTTACTAAAACTTCTTATGGTTGTAAAATTTGAAGACATTTCAGTTCTTTGATAGTTTGATGTGTAATGTATTTGATACTTGATGGTTGATAACTTGAATTACTTGATATTTCTACATTACAGTTTTGTCTAACCTTGCATTTCACAGCATTTCGGTTTTACACATAGGGTCAATTAGAAGACATACTCAAGGTTACTTTCTCACAAATCCAAGGCCACCAGTGTATTTGAAAGGCCTTAAATAGGCCAAATACTAATTTCAGCCCAACCAGGGCCCTAAAACCTACCAAGATGGGCCACCAAGTTTACGCCAGAAAATTGGTATATCTCGACCGAGATCTCGCCATCTCAATCAAGATCTCGGTTTTTTTAACCCCCACCATGTTTACAACCATATAGCTCTGAGATGCAGTAATGGTGACCGGGCATGAGTGAGAACCCCAAGGGAAGCGAAAGGCATAATCTAGATTATACAGCTTCAATCTTCTTCTATTTTTTCTATTATCCTACTGCTGTGGTAATCATATGACAGTGTCTCTATTCCCTTCCATTAAGATTAGAGCATGCCAGTTGGATGATAGAAATTGCTCTGTAAAATGAAAATCAAATGGTGAGAGTTCTGCCATGAAATTTGATGAAACACTAAAGACTTTTCAAAATACTGAATAAGCCACTGGAATTGATGTTCCATTGTTACATGAAAGCTGGAGAAAATCAGTACATTGATCCTTAAGTGGAGCACTGACATTGATCTTGATGTGGAATGGTTCTTATTTGAACTGACTCCTACATTAGACTGCATAGGAACATCCGACAAAACCATGATTTATGTATGGTTTATGTCTACATACATCCCCCACGTTTGAATAAATCAACAACCCAGCCTTTATCCAAACTTAATGGGGTGAGAAAGACAAAAACTGTTCACCCACGTTTGAACAATTTTGCCAATTTCATATATGACAAAACAAACACACGGCCAAATTATCACCAAAGTACACAGAAACACATAACAGATAACATCCGCTGTAACAGAAAAACTTCCAACCACCCCCCCCCCAACCAAAAAAAATAATTGGAGAAAAAAAAATATCAGTATTCAAGCAAGGAAATCCAATTGGCAGAAAAGGACACTTTAGAGACAAAAAAATATACTTGAATTCAGTGGAGTTTAAAAGGTGAGAGCTAATATCAGCACATAAAAAAAACCAATGCGCCTTTTCTTTTAATTACCATGATCCCACATGATTGATCTCTCAAAAAATGATTCTTTGTAAAACTTCCATTTGATTCTTGTATCTCATTTTCTGAGGATTACAAAACAGATTTTGAGATTTTCTTTCCATCAGTCTCATAATTAACGAAAAAATAAAAACGCACCTGCGACAGTCCGGGTGATGAAGATTGTCTGAACTGTTGTTGAGCGAGGAGCTGCTGCTGTTGTTGATTTGGAAGTAATTGCATCATTTTCTGCCTCTGTTGCTGCTGTTGCTGTTGTACCTGTTGCTGAGGAGAAGGTGTGTTCATCATGCTTGTGCCAGATCTAGGTGAGTTGGCATATGGCAATGGAGACGTAGTGGTATTATCAAAGGAAGTAGTTCCAGTTGCTGAAGGAGAAGGAACGGACCTCCCAAGTGGCTGAAGAAAACAAATGCAAATTTAAAATAGTGTCTCCAAAACACAGGGCAAAAGATGTAAACTACCAAAAACCTATATATATATATATATATATATATATATATATATATATCATAAGAACATTTTATCATGATGAAGTCATGAAGCAAAGACTACAACAAGAAGAACAAGCCTCATCCCAACTAAATGTGTTCAGCAACTGGACCCTGCCTTCCAATTAGCTCTATTTGAAGCAAAGACCATCAAACATAATATAAAGGCTATAGCACAATTTTTGGTCTAGCAACAAGATATTTGCAGAATCCTACTGAGGACTGGGGAAGAGGGAGAGAGAGGAGATTATTGTTTCACAGGAAAATTTCCACTCCCCTAACTTACAGTGAATTTACTTAAACTTCAATACAAATTTTTTTGCCTCTAATGCCCCCAAAAAAGAAAACTTCTACCTCTGAAAAAATCTTGTAAAATCTTGTAGGATAACAAAGGGAACAAGTGCCTCTACAACCAAACAACACAACAGCACGAGCAGAAGTGGCACAGCTTGGGGACAGAAGGGATTCCTGTTCAAATGATTACCGAAGGATGGCTACTACTGTTGAAGCCCTTGATGAGAACACATGGGGATGGTGGAGGCCCTGCAGGCTCAATTAGGTGATCTTACCGCCAAGGTGAATGTTCTAATGCAGGTGATTGGATCTACTCTACTACTCCGGAAGAGGGATAAGCAGAAGCAAACGTACAGTGTCAAGAAGCAAGGGAGTATAGGCCACAACAAGGAAATCAGAGAAGAGGAAGCCAATGCCCTAGTTAGAAAAAGGCAATAAAGAAATCAAAGGAGACACAGGAAAGGAGGAGGTGGAGAACAAGACAGCATTGGAACATTGGTGAAAGTCTCCTCCCTTGGTTTTTTTTAATGACTAAACTACCCTACATGACCCATTAACAAAATCTCCTCACGGATTGTCATTATTTTCTAGAAATTTCTTCCTTCTTCCTCCTCTATGGGATGCCCCTGCAGATCCCATCCCCCTATGCAGTTAATCTAACTCCCCGCACCACCCCCAGGGGCTTCCTCTGATTATGGGAAAAGCCAAGAACAACCAGAAACTAAAATTCCATGTTCAGCTTTAGTGAACAATATACCCAACTGATTAATGCTTTGCAGTCTTAAAGAGTTCGAATAGAATTTATGGTCAAAATTCAAACCCAGATTCTAGAACAAAATTGTGAAGAACTAAGTGACACAATCAGAGCTAAAGATCTGAAACTTGGATCTTGAATAGATTCGTGCCAAGCATGGTACAATAACAATGGTTCTCGGAGACCTTCCTTCTCCCTTCTTCCCCAATGCTTTCCCCTTCTTTTTCCCTCTCTTCTCTTATTTCTTTTAAACTATCAATCACGGGTAGGGGATACTATTTTTCCAGACAGCACCTTATCAGTTCTTACTTTGCTCTTCAATACTCCCCATTAAACCCACCACAACAGATCCTCCTGTGATCTGCATACACTGGACCATCATCCTAAAGGGAAAAAGGTTGTTGGCTTTGAAAAGGTATTCACTAAAGCAGAGGAAGATGACACAATTAAGATTTATAAGCAAAGACTGGCTGTGAGGGATTCACCAGACTTAAGAAGATCAATTATAAGGGACAGAATTGCCACTGTTGCAAAAATGAACCATATTGGACCACTGCTATCTTAAGCTGAGACATGCAAACCGATGGAGTTTCCAACAACATGATGTGAAGACATGTTTTCGTAAATGGTAAGCCCAAGGAAGAAGTTTATGGTCATTCCTCCTCAGCCACAGCTAGGTAGGTTTGCAAATTATGGAAATCTATCTATGGTTTCAAGCACTCACCAAAGGCTTGGTTCAGCAGATCATGGAAGAAATTCGGTCAAAATTTCAACTGAAATGCCTGCCTGCATTTTTGGAAAATGAAACGAAAAACCAAAACTTTGGGAAAAGTTGTAGGTTTTGACCGAAAAGACACGAAATTTCGGTCAAAACGACATGAAAATTCGTACTCTTATGAAACAACACTTTTTATGTTATAAATCCTCTCTATTTCGAGCGGAACCTGAGTAATAATGCATGTTCCACCAATTTCGAGCCTTTCCACCAGCACTAGTTTCAACCTTTTTTCTCATTTTTCTTGCATTCTACCCCCATTTTAGCAACTCCTTTTGCATTCCTTCTCTAATCTTGCTCCTCCATTGTTGGGTTTTTGAGAATCAAACAAGGTGAGTTAACAAAGTTCTCCATCATTTATTTTTGTTTTGTTTATGGCTCAAATAAACGTAGATTGTTTTCAAATTAAAATATGTCTAGTCTAGAGTGTTGATCTATGAATTTTTTGTGTCAAAAATAATTTTTGGTTCTTCCTAGTATTTTTTTATTTTTCTGTTATTAAAAATTATTTTATAAATTATATATATTGCTAAAAATGCATACGTATACTTGGATAGTAGATGTATGAGCTTCAAATTAATGTATGTGAGACACCATATTGCTATGATGGTGTCGATTCAATTTTTTTCTGTTAATTATCTATTTTTACTATATTTAATATATATTTTATATATATATATATATATATATATATATATATATATATATATAATTTTAAAAATATTTAAATATTAAAAAATACTAATTAATTTTGTTTTAAATTTAAAAATAGGAGAGTATTAGTGGAAGCATGTATGTAATTTTTGGAGCATGCTGTAGAGCTTTTCAAGATAATTAGTGTGTATTTTATATGATTTTTAAATTATTTAGACATTAAAAAAATACTTATTTAGTTTCTTTTCATATTTAAAAATAGGAGATTGTTATTAGAAGCATGTATGTAATTTTTGGAGCATATTGTGGAGCTTTTTAAAATACTTAGTGTTAGTGTGTATTTTTTGTATCAGACACTCTCTTTTAAAGATATCAGACATAGCTTCGCAACACGGGAGGCCACTGATAGCTAATAGGAAGAAGAGCAAGTGTAATTAAGAAACAAATAGGAAGAGGTGGGACCACTAGACTGAAGGTGCATCTAGCTTGGGGGAAACAAGGATGTAGCAGGATGTCTAAACGTACCCTGAGAGGTCAAGAAGGCAATGGCCTCATACTTGGCTAGGGGAAAGCAAAAGAGGAAAGAAAAGAGAACACAGAGGAAGGAGTTCGAGGATGCATGCCTAGATGACCTTCCAGAGCTAGGAGAGCAGAATTTTGATCTAGAGGAGCCAAGAGAGTATGGATGTGACCCTGACCCAGAGTCCGAACAGATCAGGAGGGCAATGATGATGAGTAGAGAGCAGGCGAGGGTTGATGACATTACGAGGCAACAAAGGGCTATGGGTTGTGAGTCCTCTAGAGAGCAAGTCAGTATGGGAGGCACACGCAGCTCCCAAGTCCCTATGAGGAGTCAGAGTATGAGGGAGGAGATTTCTATCCCACGAGCCCCAACAAGGGGTCGAGCTTCGTCAGCACATCCTACAAATCCGGATCTTGAGATTCTTCATAATGACCCAGTCCTATTTAGGAGGCCTGAGCACAAGTAGAGAAAGTTGAAGCACTTGTGGTGGAGTGTAAAGGAGAAAGTGGGGGATGGCTTTCTCCAAAAGGGCTATGTACCATAGTATTCCAACACATACAACCCAAGGGCCCTATTATAGGGATATGATTAAGGAGATAGGCAAGGCTGGGAGTCGTGTACAGGGCCCACTTTATATGAGATATATAATGTCTATTTGCCTAAGCATAAAGAGGACTTGAATGAGTACATTGATGAATTAAAGCTCATGTCGGCTTATTATGGAGTGACTGTGATGTCAGATGGTTGGATTGGTCTCACTAGACAGTCCATCATCAATTTCAAGTTGAATTGTGATGGAGGACAGTGTTACTTAAGTCAGTAGACGTATCCAATAAGAAGAAGGATGCAAAATACATTTATAAATTATTAAAGCAAGTGGCAAAGGAGGTTGGAGTCGAAAATGAGATCCAAATTGTGACTACTAAATGGCTCCAACTACAAGAAAGATGGGTTGAAGGAGCAGGGGAACCCCAACTATCAAAACATGCTTCTACTTTTAGTACTAATTTTCATTTTTAAATACATATATTACAAATTTACATTACATGTACATTTTATGACTTTGTATTGATTCTTGATGGACAAATATAAGCTCTTTTGGACTCCATATGCTGCTCACTACATTGACTTAAAGCTAAAGGACAAGGGAAAGGTCAAGCTTGTCAAGAAGATCGTGGAGCAAGTCCGACAAGTTAGCACCTTCATCTATAACCACACCTATGCATTAAAGATGATGAGTGACAAGTGTCAGGATGACTTAGTGAGGACAAGCATAACTAGATTTGCTATCAATTGGATAGCACTGCAGAGCTTTGACAATATGAAGATTGGCTTTAGGAGCATGTTTGCATTAGAGCAGTGGTTTAACTGGGAGGGTTCTTCATCTATAGGAAGAAGGAGAGCACAATTGACCATACTCGATGACAGTTTCTGGAATAATGTGAGGTCAATGGTGAAGATGCTTGAGCCTGTGGTGCATGTATTGAGGATGGTAGATCCACACATATGGGTTACAGTAGATAGGATAAAGAAACAAGTTGCTCAAGTCTACCCATAGGTCAATAAGAAAATCCGCGACATCATCTAAGTTAGAAGGGAGTTTATGTTGCAGCAAACACTACATGAGGCTGGTGAGTTGTTATGTCTAGGAATCAATTTAATTTTTATTATGTTATCACACAATTAAGTATTGACTATTCCCTCTCATTTTTGTTTTTTCTTACACAATATACTATTTAAATCACAAGTACCATTACAAAGACAATCTTGGGATGAGGCAAGATTTGATGGATGCCATCCAAACTGTAGTGGAGAGGTTGGAACCAGATTCATCTAAACAAGCAATCATCCTTATAGAGGTGAGATCGTGATTTAATATTCATAGTTCATAGTTTTATACTAAGTTATTAAGTATTAACCTAGTTATTGGTTTTTTTTCTTTATATATTAAATAAGGGCATTTAGGGATGCCACTGGGAGCTTCGGTCATTTTGTGGTTGTATCGGGACAACTGGACGAGAATCTGCCCCTGGGGGTAATTTAATTCTTTATATGTTTAATTAATTATATTCTATCTTTAACTTACTTATTTAAGTATTGAAATAACTTTGAGTCTATCTTTGTTGCAGTTGAATGGTGGTTGCAATTTAAACGTGACTCACCACACTTAAGTAAGATTGTAAGCAAAGTGTTCTCCCAGACATGTTCTACCATTGCTTGTGAGCAAATTTGGAGCACCTTTAACCTCATCCACTCAAAGAAGCACAACCAATTGGGTGATAAGCGTCTAGAGGACCTTGTTTACTTACACTATAATATGAGACTAAGGGAGGATCATATTAGACAGGGGATGGACAAAGAGAGTAACAACATCAAGTTGGCCGACATATTTGAGATGGATGATGATGATAACCCAGCAGTTAACTGGATTAGGGACTATGGAGAGCCCTTGCTGGATGAGGAGGGAGGTTGTCCCAGAGACAAATTGCCAGAGGAGATGCGGGTTGATGTGGTAGATTTTATAGCCCAGGGGGGAGTGCACATGCAGCGCCCGCCCGTCCGCTCATGCCACACCCCAATGCATCCACTTAGAGTAAGGATTTGATTCTCTAGTCCGACAACGACGATGATGATGATGATGGAGGGGATGAGGAGGGTGTTGGACCTCATGATCAGAATTCAACTGATCTTAGGGCCTGTTTGGTTGTATGAATCCAGGGATTTCAAATCATTGGATTCATGAATCAGTTTTTTTACCCTGTTTGGTTGGAAAACATGGGGCGGCTCATGAATCCAGCCATTTCAAAATATAGGGTAAAAACGTGACTGTGTTGAGTTATGGGTTTTGGGTGAAATGAGTGAAATGAACTCTACCTATAAAAGGGCTTGAATGAGCGGATTCACGTTTGACGGAACGAGTCGAACGACACTCGAACGACAACTTCTCTCTCGAGCAGTTTCTCTGTCTTCTCTCTCGAGCAGTCGTCTCTCTCGACAGCACGCGAACAGTCTTCGACTCTTGAAGGTGAGTTGTGTTCTTTTGATGTTGGTGTTCAACATTTCTTCCAGTTTGTCTGAGTTTTTTTTTTTTTTCTCACGGTAGAGTTTCGGAGGACCAAAGGAGAAGGTGTTGGTCGAAGGTGCTTCATTCTTTGAAGCTTGAAGGTGACGTTTAAAACTGAGTCGAAGGTGCTTCGTTCTTCTATTTCTCTGGTGTTTTATCTCTGGTAGGGTTTAGTTGTTGTTCTTCATCTTCTATTTTTCATATTTTGTTTTCTATTTATCTGATGTATTTTCTCCTATAGGGTTTTGGAGAATAAGGAGTTTATTCTTGGACCGAAGGCACAAAACGAGTTATTTCTTCGAGCATATCGAAGGTACAAACTGTGCTTCTTCTCTGTCTTCTGTCTTCTTCTCCTTCCTGTTTTTCAAGTTTATAAATTTTGAGCAAATCAGAGGTACAAAATGCTTGAGTATAATTCTGTTTATTCTGTATCTTTCACCATTTGCTAGGTTGAACAAATGCAATGGTTAATGCCTCTATTGTTCTTTAGTGAAAGAAGAATTGAATTTGATCTCGTTTTCCCCAGCAACAAGAGCTTAATTTGCTTTATTTTTCACATGAATCACCTAGTGATAAAATAGGAACACCATTTTCATTCACCCAATGGCACTCGGCTACTATACGAGAAAAGGAAAAAAGAATGAACCAGGGCAGACCTGGTTCCAGCAACAAATATTGTCATGCATATCATATTTGATGTGAAAAAGGAATGAATCAGTTTCTGCTCTGGTCAATGTTCAGGTTATCTATCTCAAGTATGATATGCATAATAATATTCATATGTAGGGTCTCCTAGTTTTTATTTCTTTTGGGATTTATTTATTTGTTATTTACTTTTTTTTTCTTCTCATTGGACCTTTGGGGGTGGGTGGGGCTGTCCTTCAGAATATTTTGGGGGAAAAGAAATCAGCCTCTCATGGGGAGAAAGGAAATCGGCCTCTTACAAGCACAGGAACTTAAATATACAATTACATTAAGACTATATAAGTGTTTTTTATGGTATTATGAACCCTTGAAAAAAGAAGCTATAAATGAACTTTCATGTGTTGATCTTTGCCATATTTATGTACAACAATATGCGATCCACAATTCAGAACTAGAAACCTTAAAATATGATACAGTTTTCCACAGTCGTCAAATGCCATCAAGGAGGAAGTTTATGAATGAACTGGGAGGGACAGTTGTTGCAGCATTTTTGTAGTTAGAAAAAGGTCAATTGAATTTCCAAGTTGATTTTCATTTGTCCAGACATTGTTGATCTTATGCCATGATTTGTTACTCTTCAAAGTAATAATATGATGTCTTCATGGCCATTTAACTTTTTGCACTATTAAACTAGTGGATGCAGACCACTCTCAGAGGCTGCTGTTGTGTCTCTGGCATTTCTCTGGTCATAGAATCAACTATAGTTTCTCTTGAGGGTACTTCGACCATCGGACATAATTGATCTTTTAAATATTACTAGTTTCCTACTGCAGGAAAAACAAATGACTTACGCTCTCAACTCGTTCTTCAAAAAAAAACATCTAACACCATTCCTGGAGTGATTTAAGTGGAAGTTTGGCAATTGGACTGAGTCCCATAAGTTGCTACTTAGTTTCCAACCTTGTCAATTTCTTTTTTGTTATCACTATAAAGCAGAAGGCACAAGATTGATATCTGGGTAAGCAAGGAGGAAAAAAAAAAACCATTTTTCTGGTCAAATGCAGATTCAATTTGTTATCTGTTTTACATGTTGTGTTCTTTGTTTATTAGTTGTATCCTTTTGAATATCAGTGAGTCTATCTCTAGTGTTGAATAATAGCAGATCTACCACGGATCAGCTGCCTGAAAACACCAGTTGTTGTCGCTGATGATAACCTATGGCCCCATCATTCTATTGCAAACACAAGTGATGGATGCATGCCTTGTAAAGAACCCCTCCACATGGGCTTCCCAGGGATAGAAGCTAGGCACTACGTCTCTGTTTACCAAAAAGAAAAAGAATGTGTGTCATCTTAAGCTTGAAAAACTAGACTTCAATGTACTACAGTGAACAGTCCCTGTACCAGCAAGTATGCCACAAAATTGTGTTTGTTTTGCCTCGTACTTCAGATGAAAAGAGAAATTAGAAGCTACTTTAGCAAGGCAAATCTGTTTAATGAAGAATACATTCCAACATTGGAAGAGTATATGCTTAATGCATTGACCACCATTGCCTATACTATGCTAATACTCAATCCCATGGTTGGCTATGGAGATTTTTGTGACAAAAGAACCTTTTGAATGCACAGTGAAGGAACCCAAACTTATGACTTCAACCTTTTATTGTAGACTTGACTAGGTAATAAAAGAATTTGTGACAAAAGAATATTTGAAGTTTGAGCAAGAGAGAGATGCATGTTTTTTCTGCTGTGGAGTGCTAGATGAAACAATATGATGTTTCAGAGCAATAGGTATACAATGAGTTCTATCTACATTGTGTTTCTTTCTCTTTTTTTTTTTTTTTTGATACATGGTGTTGATTAGGAGAACGGAAGTTTTGTGACAAGGCTATGGCACCTTTAGTTTGAAATCCTTCATTGTTATTAAGTCTTAGAACTGGCCCTTGTATCTGTTTCTGTTGACCGGAAAAGGATACTGTTGTTGCTGCTCCTCTGTTATTTGAGATTACCAGGCATGATTATTAGTTTTGGTGGATTGACATTGCTGCTGTTAGGCATCTTTTTTTATTGGGGTGTTCAGAGGTCCGTGTTGAACACACTTCTACTGCTTCCACAGTATTTGGGATTTAATTTCTAGTGAAATTCTGTTTTAAACACATTCCTACTGCTGCCACAGTATATCAGACATTATTTTTGTGGCTAAGTGTTATTGGTTAATCGGAAAAGAAGACATTTTAATTGCTGCATTGTTTTTCTATTGCTGTGCTCTTTTTCCAGATTTGTTTGTGCTATTATTTTCCTGGACAAAAGAAGGGTTGGGTTTCCCTTGTGTGGACTAAAAGTAGTATTACCATGTCTGAAACTAAACCTGAACCTAAAACCACAGTGACTGAAATTATGTCCTCTGTATCTCACCATATTTTTTAACAGAAAGTAGAAGGAACTGTCAATTTTCATTAGTTGAAAAAGATAGGGTTGTATTGACAGGCTGTGGACAACAAGCCGACTCACTATGTCAACCGGTAATGAAAATGGGAACTGTGGATGCTCAAATTTTAGGACAGAGCTTAAACTCCATAGAGGAAAACATTATTGACTTAGTCACACATGTCGACACAGTGAAAGGATTGTGGGATTAATTAAATATTTGTACTGTGTACAAATTAATCTTTCATGCATCTATGAGGCCATGAGGGACAGTAAGCTACACATTCACAGTGAAGACCCTCTCTCTATCCCCCATTTGAAATGACACCCTTCCTTTATTTATGTATATAGCACTTGCAAATTTGAGATTTGTTTTGTATGACTGATCTATTAATCTACCATAATGGTTTTTTGTTTGTTAGATGGCAGAATCACAATCCCAATCAACACAACCGAAAAAAAGGCGCAGAATCTGTATGTGAGACAACCATTGATGCTGTTCTTTAGCAGGTTCTGACTACTTCGGTGGAGAAAAATACACGTTTGTCTCCCACCATTGCAAAGTTCTGATGCAGGATATTTTCTATCACTTAGACCATTGGTGATGGAAAAAAAGTGCATCTACCCTGCTTTCATTGTGAGGTGTGGCATAATGCCTTTCTGTTCTGGTTAAATTTGGAACTTTTGAATGTAACATATTTTTCATTGGCACATTGTAAACAAAGCTCTTGAAATTTTGATCAACATACCATATTATATGGATTTATTGCTCAATATCAGTGCTGTTTCTTTTAATCTTCAAAGTTCTACAAGAATGCAACTATGTTTTGCTTATGTACCCGTATGTAACAGATGAGCTCCAATCTTTAAGAAAACACTGTAATCGATACATTCAATTTGTCATTGGCTTCTTGATTTCATCAGGTGGTTACCATTCTTGGTGCAATTTGACTATTCTAATGCTTCCATGCTTCATCTGTAATGTTTTCTCCTGTACTCTACCCCGGTGCAGTAATCCAGAATGACATTGAATTTTCGAAAAGAGCTTTTGTGTCTTCTGCCAGTGCACTGGAGAAATGGACTGTTGACTGGACTGATTGAACAGTTTAAAGGCCTTTGAAGGAATGCAAGATGCTGATTAAATCCTTTTTTGCCTCCTTGGAGGATTTACAGTATATTTGTGTTTCCTCACATTCTTGAACCAAAAACAACCTTTTACTGCAAATGTCAACGATCAACCGACTTGTGTCTTAAGTTTTTCTATCGAGTTCCAGTTGCTTGCTGCTGTCACAACTTACAAGCAGCCTTGAGAATATATCCAGTGTGTTATTGAACTCTTGATAACCCATTCAGGATTTCTGTAATTTCATTGTTTGGTATTGATGAGAAATGTACCAACAGTTATGAAGTTCCAAGGTTGAACAATATTACTAGCTTATTGAAGTACTTTGTTTTTCATGATTCTAACTTTACCCTCTCCGTGCCACTTCTATGCCTGCTCTCTTTTGCGTTCATTTCACCTTGCACTTTGTTGTATTCAAACTTCATATGAGGAAAGTTGTCACCTATGCAACTTCAAATTACTGGTTAAAAAAGAAGAAGAAAAAACGTCAAATTAGCCCAAACAAACGTCCTCCAGCATAGCCAAGTTAGTAGGAAACTTTTAGGTTTCTTGGTGGAGAAGACTTGAGGCAACATATGTATAGCTAAGGCATTGACAATGACTGGATACTGATGCTTATCTATTAGGACTTGGCATTGCAGTTCCAAAGAAGGAATAATATTACATTACAATCAGTTGACCAGGATGTATATTTGTGCACTTGCATCCGTCTAAGTCAACCAATTTTGATGTCAACTTCAACAAAAAGCAATATAACCCCCTTAAAATTGGAAAAAAGAGAGGGTATTTTCGACACAAATTATTAAACTAACGGTTTCTGTTAAGCTTGTCCTTATTTAATCATTTCTTGAAACCACAGGGGAGCCAAATGCAAAAGAAAACTTAATGTGGACTAAAAGTGACCTAGACCAAACCCCAGGGGTCCATATGAAAATTATCCATTTTAAAATCCATGGATTCAGATAACCAAACAGTTTTTCAACATGAATCTATAGGTTTCAAATCCACAGATTCTAAATAACCAAATAGTTTTCAAAATGAATCCATAGATTTCATTCCACAGATTCAACCAAGTGAATCAACATCCATTGGAGTTAATATATGTTACTCACGTCACAAGTCTTTGGAGAGGGTGGTTGAGGAACATGACTCTGAGTCTGATGGAGACATAGAAAAAGTGGAAGATTTGAATGATGATGAGAACATTTCAGATGATTATGGTTTGAGGTCTAGGACAAGTAACTCTTTGGAGCAACAACAACTTCAAGAAGATCTCCCACTTGCTACCAATTTGCTTGATGATGATTATAATAGTTGACTTATACTTTTCTATTGGAAATTTGGGATATGGATGGTGGATTTTTATTGGGAATTTTGGATATGGATGTTTTGTTATTATTGGGATTTGGACTTTACATTTTAGATATAAATGGGATTGTTTGCTTAAATATTTAAAAAAAATCTATTTAGATATTTGGCTATATGCTTTGTTTCATTTTCTTCTTTTACTTGTGAGGATATTTGGCTAGAGCTCAACAATGTAGAGGAGGTGGAGCTGTAGGTGCTGGTGGAGGTGGAGTTATAGGTGGTGCTGGTGTTGGTGACGTTTAATGAAGGTATGTTGTCTACTTGTTTTGCTTACGGATCTATGTGTTTACTATTTAGTCCCATTTTATCATATCTTGATCCTTAAATTCAATTGTTAATGATAGTATGATACTTGGAATTTATTTAGGACCTACTATGTGTGGTTTGTAGTATGTTGGATGACTTGAGGTAGGCTAATATTAGTTTTTTTATTATATAAGATATGATAGATTTATAATGAATTATAGTGTATGAGATGTACACTAAAATTTTCACTTAAAACGCCTCAAAAGCGCCTCAAAGGGCGAGCGCCTTGTCGCTCATCGCCTCAACTAGCCTAAACCGCCTCGCATTGCCTCGTCGCCATGACAACTATGTTGTACACAAAACAGTTTCAGAATGAATAATGAATAGAGTTGAAGGAAGACTTGAGTGGAGTCATGGGTTCCCAAGGAAGGAAGCCCAAGGCTGATATTGTATATTGTTTACTGCTATTTCAAATTCTTCAGCCCTCATCCCTTCTACAAGCAACCACTAAAAAGCATTCAAAAGCCATTGGAACCTCTAATCACTGGTCCTTCAACAATTCTTCAAGTGTCTTCAACAGGCATCAAGTAACAAACCCCCATCTCCTACCACTTCTCCATCTTTCTCCCCTTCCTTAGCTTGCAGCAGAAATATTCTTCGCCATCCCCAAACCCTAACTCTACCAATCCCAATCCCTTTAGCAGACCTCTTCCCCTCCCCTTCCCTAGCTTTCAACCCTAACGATAGTTCTACACCGCCGCCCAACCTCCCCCCCCCCCCCCCCCAAAAAAAAAAAAGAATAGAAGAAGAAAAGAACCTAGGAAGACTGAATCCCTTCTTCCCCAGTTCCCGTAAACCCTCGGCTCATACCTTCTTTTTTTTTTTGGAATTTTCTGGAACTTCCAAACTTTTTCTAAGACTTAAAATTCAAGTTCAGATCTACGGCTACCTAACCCTTAGACTTGTCCCAAACTTTATGATGTGAACATTGAACACAATGACCCCCTAGCCGAAGCATCAAATAGGGCCCCCAGGATGGGCTCGAAGAAGCCACCCTAAGTTGGCCAAACCCCTATTTGGGGGCATTTTTCCCCCTTTTTAATTTTGGAATTACTTCCAAAATTATTTCAGAATTTTATTTCTATTTAAATTGAGAAGTTGAGTTGAGTTTGAATTGATTTAGGGAGTTTTATTTTGATTCAAAGTTGTTTGGTTGAGTCCTAGGTTATCTTAGATTAGCATGTGTTTATTTAAGTCAACTGAAAGTCTAATTCTAGCATGTGTCTTTAATTAGTAGAGTCCAATTCAAAAAAGTCCATGTAATGACTAATGAGGAGGGATCCTAATCTATAAAGGAACCCACCCTAGAGTCCAAGTCTTTTAATTAATTAGATTCCAATCCAAGGGTTTTGCTCAAGAGGTGGGATCCATATCCATTAGGGAATCCCATCCCAAGTTAGTCTTTTTGAAGGCTATAAATAGCATATTAGTTCATTGTACTTTTCAGTCTGGGTTATTGAATGAAAAGCTAATTAGGACTGGGGTTACTGTTTTGAGGGAGCCTCAGTGGATTTTTTTTAAAAGTTCTTCAATACTCAGCATCTTCCTTCAAGTTTCCTCAAAGTTCAAGCAATTCTCTGCGGTCTTCAACCAATTCCAGCAATGATTCGTTTTCCATAGCCGCTAATCCAATATCAACAGCCTTCCAACCAAGTAAGTACAAACCCTATCCTCCCCCACCTCCCCAAGGTCCATCACACCCATCCCAGCCCTCCCCTGTTACTGTGCAACCTGCCTCCGCCCCTAACCCTGCTGCCACACAAGATCAACAACACCTCCAGCCCCTCGAGAGTCACAACACCCCAGCCCCTTCCCAACCCCCACCCCAATGACCCAGTTGAACCCCTCCCCACCCATCCTTGCCCTATGACCCTCCGCAGGGTAATAAAACCCTAATTTTGCCGCTGGTTCACTCGGATTGATCCTGAAGACTGGCCTTCGATTTGAGGATTACATCACCACCCCTTCAATTATGCATCAACCCCATTCATTCATCTGTTGAAACCCCTGAAACATGTACTTTCTAATTTCAACCAACCCTAGTTCCTAGCCATAACCGAAGCTAGTCCTACTCAATTGCCAACCCGAGCGCCCTATACTCAGCCCTAATCATACAACCGCAGTAATTTTACTGCTGGTTCACCTGGATTATCCTGAAGATTGGCCTTCAATTCGGGGGTTACATCACCGCCCCATCAATTATCCGTCAACCCCATTCATTCATCTGTTCAACCCCCTTGAATCAAGTACTTTTTAATTTCTATTCACCTTCATAAATTGGTTTTGAACATCAGAGTTCAATCAAAATTGCAACAATAACTCATCTGCTCACGGGTCACTGTTCTGGATCACAGCAAGTTAGTTTCTACTTTGGTGCTTGGATGCGTATCTTGCATCCAACCAGTGGTGGCGTATCTTGCATCCAACCATTGGAACTGATTCAAACTTTCAGCAGTGCTTATCATCACCCCATTATCACTCGATGCAAGTTTGGCTAAGTCCTAAAGGCTGACTTGCCTAGAAACCTTAAAACTGCTAATTCCTGTCCTTCGTTGCCAATTCCATTTGTGGATATTTTGGGGCTGAATAACTCTCAATTTAGCTTGCATGACCTGGATCATCATGTCATAACCAAGCATGTCAATTATTCTGTCAGGAAATGCCCAAGCACAATCTGTATAATAACATAAAGTTGTAAAATGCATGTAAAGGGATTTGACTAAGGTTTCTTTCTTTCTTTCTTTCTTTTTTTTTTTTTTTTTTTTTTTTTTTTTTAACAGTGACCAGCTACCAACTTTATGCACCAATATCTGGACATGGGATCAGAAGCAAATAATTGAGAAGCTGCCACAGAACTCCATTGATGCATCACTAAAATAGCAAATGTATTCATTGCACAGCTTGTAAAGAAACTTGCATTAACAGATTAAATATGTTAGTGATGCCACAGGAAACAGCCTAACCTGTGGTATAGATCCCTGGCTACCAATGCTATTAGGAGGAACATTCTTTGGGTAAATACCTGGAAATAGAAATTATGAATATGAACAACATAATATCTTGAAAAACTAAATACCAAATGGTTCTGGGAATGCTACTCCTGAAGAAACAATAAGAAAAGACAAATCATTTACCAGAATTGTCAGTAACATGAGCAACATCAGCAGGAGGAAGCACATCAACCAGATGAATGGGAAGAGAAGATGGGATATGCCTCTGATCTCCAGGTAATCGTAAACCTGAATATCAATTTCATATCTACATAAAGCATGGAATGGCCAAAATGCACAATTGATACATAAGCATCACAATTATCCATAGCAAGAGTACAACAGCACAGCCTCTAACCCCCTACCCCTCCCCACTAAAAAATGCATCCCAGCACATAGTTGTCACGGCCCCAAGACGATCCAATAAGTTCTAGGGCAGTTGAAACATTTAGGCGATAAGACGTCTGCTAAGGCAGTATCGAGGCAAGTACAGTGATTTAAGTGTGCATGCCCCTTGTACACCATACCTGGGGGGGTTTTACTTTCTATCTTTGTGGGATTTGGAATTTTATTTTTGAGCTAATTTTCCTGGATTCTGTGTACATTGAGAGAACATTGCACTCCAAAAGATGATTTCATTCATTCACCCTAAGAGGGAAATTATAGATTTGCAGTTCATAGTATAGAACTAACTTAGAGAGGGAATAGGAGTAAAAATCATATAACTGCCCCCACAAAAGGTAGAGATTGGTAACTTAGTCCTATAAAAGCAGAATCATAAGCTGACCACACGAGTCGATATTCTGAAGCTGGCAAGCAGGATCCAACCTCAGAAATGGTTGCCTTTCCGCTTGACGGGGAGAAAATAAACAAAAACATAAAAAGGCCAAAAAGGATAAGGAAGGGAGTCCTATTTTGAACAGGACTTTCCCAGTTATTTGCAATGGCGCAAACTAAAGCTGGCCTCGTTCAAGTCACCCATGACACTTCCCCTCAAGTTGGGGAATAGCAATCACACATGCCCAACTTGGTCAAAATAGGATGAAACACCTGTTCAAGTAAACCGTTGGTGAAGACATTTGCTACTTGATCTTCAGACTTCACAAATGGCATACAGATGAGACTGCTTTTGCAACTTCTCTTTTATAAAGTGGTTGTCAATCTTCACATGTTTTGCCATATCATGCTGTGCTGGATTGTTGACAATGCTTGTGGCAACCTTGTTGTCACATTAGAGCATCATGGAAAGAGGTGTTGAACTGTTGATACACCTTCAAGAAGATCACGCAACCATAACAACTCACAACCACATAAGCCAGGGCTTGAAATTCTGTTTTATCAGTAGTTGCAACAACATTCTGCTTCTTGTTTTGCCAAGTGACAAAATTCCCACCTACATAGGTACAATACCCTAATGTGGACTTTCGATCATGTGAGCCTCCCAATCGGCATCAGTGTAAGCTTTAACTCGAAAATGATTATGTAGGGATAGGATAACACCATACCAATAGCAGATTTTTTATAATGAATTGAAGGGTTCAGAAGACAGCAGACATATATGATCAGGATGCAGATCATAAATAAACTGACTCACAATACTAACAACAGTAGCAATTTTAGGCCGTGTATGAGACATATACATCAGTTTTCCCACTAATTGCTGATACTGGGATTATCCACACATTCTCTTTTTACTAGACTCAAGTAGCAACTTCCAGACAAGTATCACTCGGATAACATCCTAGTAGGCTTGTCACATCATAAGTCTAAGGCATACTTTCTTTGGGATAGAAATATGCCTTATAGCTGAATGCGCAACTTCAATCCCTAAAAATTACGTCAGTCTTCCTACTACCTTTAATTTCAAATTACTAACACAAGAATTTCCTAAATTAGAGTATTTCTCCACCACAATTACCTGTCACAACTATTGCACTAAATTTCGTCTCGTCTCACTGTCACAACAAGATACCGAAGCCTCGATGAGATCTTTGTAATTTATGGGTCCTATTTCAATGGGTTTTAAATGCTTTTGGGTCTGATTTTTGGTATACAGTCTAATTTGAGGCCAATAAATACACTGGCAATGCTATTTTTCACTAAAAGCTACCACATACTGGTCTTCTTGATTCACACATGCCTGACTGTAAATGGATGAAACTGGATCATGTATTCTCACAAATCTAAACATGAATATACAAGAAAACATTAAAACTTCCATTAAATTGCAAGAACAAGTAGTCAAATCTTGATTATAATCTAAAAATAAAAAACTACAATTCATATTATGCAACCCCATGAAATTTTTGAAAGTTCAATGAAACTTTCGAGATTTCAGCAACATTTCAGCAAAATTTCGGCCAGATCTTGGCGAGATTTCATCAAGATTCAATCAACTCGTTTTGCCCCTAGTTTTGCCTTGACAATGTTGAACTATCCAAAATTCAGAGAAATTACACGAGATTTTGTTCCATGGTCACAACCAAGGTTGTAAATTTTGCGAAATCTCAGGGAAATTTCACCAAGATTTCTGTGTTCCGATGTAGGCCAAAATGAAATGATGGCCAAAACTAAAAAGTTTGAAATTTCGGCAAAAATTCAGAAATCTCACCGAAATTTCGTCAAAGCAATCCTTACCTTTATGACACTTTCTTTAACATGGTTGTCGTTTTACGAGGATAAGCTACCTAAAGAAGGGCAGCATTCGAACTATATGGAGCACTATATAGGTGTTGAAGTATACGCAAGTTTGGGCTATTTTACTGTTCACGTGAACAGTATTATGCTAGTGATGCTATTCTACTTTCTATTTCTAATGTAGGAGTCTTGCTACATAAGTTTTGGGAGTTTTTAGAAAGCATAGTTTCTATTTTGATGGTAGTTTCTATTTTCAAAACTCTCTATTTAGGAACTAGGAAGTTACTAAAGCTGTAATTTTTTGTTTCCTTTTTCTAGAGGACAATTACTTATCTCTCAAGTTGTATTAGATTCATTAGAAGCTATAAATAAAAGGGCTTTGTGATTCTATACTTTTTGCTAGAATCACAGACCTCTTCTATTGGTTCTTCCTCTCTCTTCTCTTCTTCTTCTTCTCTCTTTTCTCTATTCAAGTTCAACTGTTGTTTTGATTATTTAAATCTTATTTTCTAACAATAGGTTCGATGACATAGGATGAGTACGTCCATTATTTGAAGAGGCAGGCCTACAAGGTTAAGACGATGGAGCCACCACAGCACAGCAACTATTATCAGGTTATTCATAGGTGTGATGTGTATTGTAAATTTGTAATTTGTAATTTGTAATTCATTCATATATTGTTGTGTTATACACATATTATTTCAACCATGTACCATTGACTACAGGCAACTAAACTGGACTTGACTACTTGTATATTGAATTTTAGTTGTTATTTTTGTTGCATTTTAATGAAAATCTTAGTGTTCTCTTGCATCATATCCATTTTTATATTGGTTAAAAGTCATGTTCAGGACTTTTAGTTTTACCCATATGCATTTAAGCATATGTCAATCAAGAAAACCACATCCCAACTCTCTGCTCTCGATCTCCATCTCATCTCGCTTATTTGGAAAAGCGAGATATCTAGCGAGATCTCCCACCATGCCCGCCCCCCCTCAATCTATCCAAGGGATGGAAGGGGAGAGGCCTTTCGTGTACCCTCTAGTCAAGAATTGGGGCCTCATAATCAGTAGCCAATGTGCTTCTCTCATGCCTTTCTTCATTCATGGTTCGATTTTCTGGTGTCTTTAAGTATAGAGGAACCACACTAATCCATCCCAAACTCGGAGGTTAGACTCTACTGCAATGATGATATTGTAGTTGGAGCTTCTCTACAAGTATCATAATTGGAATAGTCATATTACGCCAAAGAAATCCATTTCCATTTTTTTCAAAGAGAATATAATTTTTTTAAATAATTTAAATAAATAATTAACAACAGAAAAATAAATTTGACACAATCACAATGTAGATTGAGTGGTGGCGTTTCACATATATTAGATTCAATGTCATCTAGCATGCATATATACTATTTTTTTCATAATATATTATATGGAAATTAGTTTCTAAAACTAAAAAAAATTTAAAATAAATAATAGCACTCTACCCAAAAAAAAGCTAAATATAATTCATAGATTATGCTCCTAATCTAAACATATATTGATTTCAAAATGAACAAATATTTATTGATGCATCGACTATCAAGAAATCAAAATTTTGGGATGAATACACATAACTAACTTCAAGGCGTGTTTAATCAAAAATCAAACAAAGTGGGCGTTTGTTGACAAAGGACTACAAGGGATTTACTTCAGGAAGAAATAGGGATTTGATACCAAAAGTTTGGATGTTAACTCTAAATTTTTGAAAATGGATTGGTGGTACCAAGATGAGATAAGGTGGAGAAATGCAGATCTTGTCGAAACAAGGTAATTGAAAGAAAGATGGGCCAAAATGGTACGAAATGGTTAAAACAATCAAGACAATGAGATTTGGTCAAAATTTCAACCAAGATTGAACAAAACAAGAGCATAAAATATCACCCCTTCGGGTTTCGTCTTAGTTTGCCAAAAAACCGAAATTTCAGTCATTGGTCAAAACTTAAATTGTACATCTAACTACTGAAGATTCCATCCCAGGTTGATAACACATGCAGAGAATACTCTTGACTATGTTCGGTTTTGCAATAAGTGCAAAAGCTTCCTGATAATCAATCCCGAAGATCTGGATGAATCCTTTGGCTACCAAACTAGCATTAATCAACCAACTAGTCCATCACTGTTCTGCTTCACCATAAACACCCCCCCCCACCTATAACCATAGGTCTCTTGCTCGAAGGAAGAACTACAAGATCACAAGTCCCAATTTATGAAGTGCTTTCATTTCTTCCACCATTGTTTCCTTCCACTTAAGATATGTGTATGCACTTGCCGCTTTTGTGGGATAAGTCTAGAAGAAAGGGAAGATACAAAACTACGATAGGAAGGTGAAAGAGAATAAAGAGAGAACATGAGATATATGGTAAGTGCATTTTTGAACGCTTTTCTCAAGGCTATAAGTTCCTCAAGTGAAGAATCCTAACCAAGAGGAGGTGAATCATGTGGAGATCCAATCCCTGGGTGTTGGAAAGGATTCTTGTAATGGGAAGGGGTGCCTTAGGAAAGGTCTCCTGTGGACGTCCACAAATATAGGACTTCAAAACTAGAGTTTGTTGCTCCCCCTCACTACGTATGTCTAATGATCCTAGAGATGGTAGCGATGGCTATTCTTGTTGTTGTTCCATCTAATCTACTTTTGGCTGTTGCTTCACGTCATCTTCAATTATTAGGCAAACATCAATGTCGTTTGACACATCTTATCTATCAGCATTCTCCCCCTAAAGAAGTGTCGAGGTATGGTAGGAAGAGGCTTCACGGAAGATGACATCCATGGAAACGAAGTACTTGCGGGATGGAGCATGGTAGCAAAGGTAGCCTTTCTAGGAAGGAGAGTAACTCACAAAAATGCATCTGATGCTTTGTGGATCAAAAGCTTGCCAGGACCATGATGATCGTGAACAACAAACACAACCAAGTACTTTTGGAGGCACTAAAAAAAGGTTTTTTCAAGTAGGACAGCTCCAAGCGATTGGAAGTCAAGAATGCAAGTTTCAAGTTAAGTACTTTCTCCTGCCTCATGGGGAGTCCAGAGTTATTTTATTTTCTTTAATTGTTTATGTCATAGTTAAGATAACTAGGATTTGGGAGTCCTAGTTGGAATCTATTTGCAAGATTCCTTCTAGATAATTAGTATTTCATTTTGTTAATAATTGTGGTCCTAGTTAGTTGTAAATTAGTTATTAGTTTCAATTGTTTCGAAGATTCTTTTTTGTGGTTACAACTTACAACTTCAAGTAGTTGACTCCAATTAGGTTTTCAAGATTAAGTCCAAGACTAATTTCTTTGTTGCAAGGCTGCATATAGCCCCCCCCACCTCCTTGTAAAGAATACAGTTGAAGATTAATATAAATTGAAGGCTTGGAGTAGTGGGAAGCTACCACACAACCTGGCAGAGAGTTTTCCAAAATTCCAGCATCGTTAGATCAGCATCTTCAACTCAAGTGCAACAGCAACCTCCTAAACCAGTAAGTGCATCCCAGCCCCCTCCCCTCCCATTCCAGCCCTTTTCCCCATACCCTTGCCCACACAAGGACTCGCCTTCCCCTCCCCTTCCATCTCAAGACCATCCCACCCCTTTCTCTTCCAACGCGACCCATTACAGCCCCTCTCCTACCCTGAGCATCCACGACGAACCTCCCCCCACCACTCCAAAACCTGCAGCAACCCCCCTGCCCCTCTTTCCCAATTCCCCCTTCTTCTTGCCCTTTCTTGATCTGGCAGCAGCATTAGAGAAGATAGAAGATAGAAGAGGAAGAAGGGAAAAGAAAGACGAGAGAAAAGAGAGAAAGAAAGGAAGCAAGATCAAGGTTCAAGGATTCATCCAAGAACCATCCAAGACTAACCCAAACTCCAATCGCAGGCTTCCCTCTCCATCCTAGGTAAGTCTAGGTGTCACAAACCAAACATATTGATTTGTTAAAACCCTAACATCATGCATCCAATTTATCCCAAACGCATCTAAGTTTTGTTAACTGACCTTTCCTCTTATATTTCCCCAAAACCCTGACCTTCCCAAATTTTGCCAACAGACCCATCCCATCTAGACTTGTTAAAACCCTAGACCTCCCTAGCCCTCCCCATATACCAGGTATAATTTCCCAAGCAAGTCCATCTCACCCAAGGGTCTTTCTCTTCTCAAATTATCCATTAGTTCCTCCAAAATCATTCCAAAACCATAACAAATCATCCCCTAGTTAACCCTACCCATATATATAGCACATTTATTAGCTGATTCTAAGTAAAGGATGACTCTAAAGGCTAGGCTGTGTTTGTTTGCAAAGATGGGTGGGAAAAAAGGGGTGGGAAAAAAAACATGTGGGTCCCATACTCCCATGTGTACTGGGGTGAGGGAGAAGGAAAGGAAAGGAAAGGAAATGGTTTTGTGGAAAAGTGATAGTGGTGGGTCCCACTTTTTACTTTTCCCAACTTTCCCACAAAGTCCCACCAAATATGTGGGGTTTTAAAATGGCTTGGGGTGAGAAAGTTGGGCTGCCACATCACCAAACAAGTTTCCTTGATTCAAGGAAACTTGTCTCTCACTTTCCCACCCCAAGCAACCAAACAACCTACCATTTTGGGATTTAAGGGAAAAGTAAAAAATCTACACTTTTTTCAAGAATTTTCCCACCCCACCTTTATTCCAGCAAACAAACGCAGCCTAAAGGCTAAACCAGACCCATTACCCTGGGTTACATCAACTATCAACCCCAAGTTCGAGCCCAATTTGTGATTGCTTAACTCCAGATATTTTGAAGAATCTTTATCTACTTTAATTTTGTTGTTTAGAGTCCTAGTAGTCAAGTTATTGAAGGATCGCAGTCCATGTGGGAGTCCTAGTTGGAATGTTTTAGAAGATTCCTTCTAGATAATTTAATTTGTTATTTTTTGTGGTCCTAGGGAGTTTACTTTCCTAGTATTCAAGAGATTATTGAATTGTTATTTAGTAATTGTGTTGTAAAGGGATTTACAATCCATATAGGATTCCCTAATTAGAGTCCAAGTCTGTTTGTTAAGTAATTTGAGTCTGAATGTCTTTCCTTCTTGTAATTGGCTATTCAAAGGCCCCCATACCCATCCATAGTTATTGAATAGAATCTGAGAATTGAAGGAAGAGTGAGCCGTGGGTTCCTAGGAGGGGGCAATCTAATTCTGCAATTTGCTTGAAGTTTCTCCTGCGTCAAGCTTCAGCAGCAAACTAACTCAAACAACTACAGCAGCTCACATTTCCCTCTCAAGTAAGTTCAGGTTGCCCAGCCTCTTCCCTCCCACCCCACCCCCCCCCTTTCTCTCTTTTAGACCTAGCACAACCCACCCCCAACCTCTTTCCTCTTGCGGCAGCAACCTTTCATCCCTCCCTCTGTTCCCCTCCACCCACAACACTTCCCCAGCCCCATTCCCCTTCCTTTTCCCTCCTTTCTGATTCTTGCAGCAGAGTAGATGAAAAGAAAGAAGATTCAAAAAATTATCAAGAACTATCAAAGTTGACCAAAGAACCTAGCCACAAAATTCCTCATCCTATCCCCTTAACCGCAAGTCTCCCAAACCCTCCATTTGGGTTTGCTATAAAAGCCTATCCTCTCCCACCCTTCCCTAAATTGTTAAAACCCTATCCCATCCCACTTGAATCTCTCCCATACTTTAGTTTCCAAATCTCATCCCATCTAGGGTTTGGTAACACCCTCATTTTTCCTAAATTCTCCCATCCCACCAGGGTACCCTCTCTAGATATCCCAAAACGGCAAAACCACTAATTTTTACCAGAACCCTCTCCCAAGCAGGTTCTGTTAACACTCTAACTTTCCCTAACCCTCCCATAACCAACACACAATTTTCTCCAACCCATCCCAATTTTATTTTAACCTAAAATTTCCCATTTACTAATCCAAAACCATCCCATCTTGGATAGATGAAACCCAAACCCCAAGGATAACTCAATTAATAGCTGGTTCACTTTGAGAGGGTCCTGAAGACTAACCCAGAACCTGGGTCACATCACCAGTTCACCATTGTTAAGGTGCTCCTCATTTAATGACAAGAATATGTATTATCTATTAACTTCAAAACAATATGAGCAAAAATCAGCAAGACAGGCATGTGGTGAGATGGAAGAAAATATCCAAACTGAACAATATGTTAAGACAAATACCTTCACCAATATTTGCAGCAGCACGAAGTAAGTTCTCTTGTTCTTGAATTTTAGCAGCATGAGCCTTGTCTATGGTGGGGACACTTGTGGGTGCTTGACGAGTACCTAAACCATAGGCTTTACGGGCATCAGCTATAACCTTTTCAGCACTTTCACAGGCTGCCCCAATCATATCAATTCTAGCCTACAAAGTGAAAGGGGCCTAATTCAGAATGCAAGAATCAAGAGAAAGAGAGAAGTTGGGTATTTAGTTGATCCATAGAACACCTTTAATTTTTCAATTTGTGAGGATATTGGCAAGTTTTGCATCCCAATTAATAGCTGTTCTCTCTTGGTGGAGTCCTCTGCTTCCATTTCAGGCAATAATTTTGATGACAACATAACTGGTAGAACTGTATCCAGAAGATGTGAATTAGGAATTAATGGTAAGAGGTAGCAAAAATGACAACATAGGGGCATGCAATATGAAAAGTGAAATCCCCCTCCCAGTAAATGAACAAAAGTGCCTCATAGAATAACAGTCAGGGCCAATCCAATAGGAGGCATTACATCCTAAATGCAGTAAGATTGATCTAGCCCATTTATCAACACCAGGGCATTAATGTAGAGCCAAGAAATTCCTGCCATAACTTGTGAAGAAGTAAATCCAGCATAAGAAAAAAGGAAGACCAACAACCATGTTAAAATTATAAATTTAAGAGTACAAAGCAGGCACCAAATTATTCATCAGTAAACTGGAGGTAAAACACAAGCGGAAGTTATTACTGTTTTCAATTAGCTAACAGGCAAGCATTGGGGATGAAATTCCAAGATCTTGATCACCTCACTGAATCAAAGTAACCGCCCAGATCTGGTGCGGAGAAGAACAGACAAAGAGGGAACAACCTCCCTTCTCTGAACTGGAGGTACTACCAAATCCAGAACAAGGAGATTTGGAGCAAATACCAGAAAAGGATCAGGGAGACCAGCTAATACATATCAATATGTATTAAAACATACAAATACACATTCAAGCACCCACCAAACCCTTTAATGGTTGCATCAATCAATGTGTCAGTCATATCAAATTGTATTGGCTGAAACATTTCGATACAATCCGAGATTATACATTATTTTAATCAAAAAGTTATATATTAGTATGGTATTGGTATTGACCAAAACCAATATGTATTGGCTGATACGATAAAATACATACCAATACTTTGAACATTATATAAAACCTGGACTTATTCTTAGGAAAACAAGCCAGTCAATATGTATTGGCTGATATGATACGATACATACCAATACTTTGAACATTATATAAAACCTGAACTTATTCTCAGGAAAACAAGCCAGTTTGGTGAGGAGTCAGCATTAGAACCCTTGTTATCTCCATGGTGGGAGATCTCGCGGCTCGCTAAAACGGGATGGCGAGATGAGAGGAGAGTTGAGATGGGAGAGATGTCTCACTAAATGTGGTCCAACCACATGCTTACGGGGGTTTTAAAACCCCCTATCTCATGCGAGAGAGGCAGATCACGCCTCTCTCTCGCTACAACTCTCAAAAATCGCCGGAAAATTGATTTTTTGCTGGAATTTTTTGGAGATTCAACTTCTAAACATCCTTAACACATCTACAACATGAGATTATCATCATTCAAGCCTATTTCAACTAGATCTTCAATAAAGGTAAAATTTTCCCCCAAATTTGAATTTTTTTCAAATAGAATATTCTACAATGGGTGTGTGAGTCTAGTATAAATATATGTTGATCTACTAGCTTCGATCAACACTTTCATGGAAACAAATTTAATTTTCTGCAATTAATTTATTTTTTGAATTTTCGTATTTAAAGAATAAAATATCTAAAAAATTAAAATTAAAAAATATAAAAATATTTATGATATAAAATGTGATTACCAGTTATGTCAAATTAAATTAAGAGGGCTACAACCCCATGTAGTCATATATTGAATATCATGTTTGCTGTATTTATTTTTATTTTTTATTTAAATAATTATGAAAAATGATATTTTATTAAAAAAAAAAATTTTAATGATGCTCATATTATGTAGTTTATTTTAAAAATACAAACATGTCTGTTTGAGCATCGAATATATGTTATCTTAGAACCAAGTGTGTGTCTTGTTGTTTTTATTTATCTAAAAATTATTCTAATGATTATTTAGGAACATTCATGTATGTATTTCAGTGTTGTAGACTTGTAGCTTAGATGGAAACTAGTGGGAGTGGCAGCACTATCAATGGTACTAAGGACATTGCATGGCAACGTGGGGATCCACTAACTGCCAACAAGAAAAAAATCCCGATGCAAGTATTGCCTCAAGGCCTTGAATTCTGGTGGTTCAACCAAATTAAAGCAACATTTGGCTGGTGGCTACAAAGATGTTGCCAAGTGTCCCAAGATTCCTTATGAAATGCAAAAAGCAATTGCAGCAACTTTAATGGGAGGGAGACAAAAAAAAGGATGAGATAGCACAAAAGCAAAGGGAATTTGAGAATACAGTGCAAAAAGCATGAGATGGCACAAAAGCAAAGGTGGCTACAAAGATGTTGCCAAGTGTCCCAAAGTTCCTTATGAAATGCAAAAAGCAATTGCAGCAACTTTAATGGGAGGGAGACAAAAAAAAGGATGAGATGGCACAAAAGCAAAGGGAATTTGAGATGTAGACCTTTTGTTGAATTGATAAGGAGTCAGACAACGACGAGGAGAGGAGGGTTATGGGTATTAAGTCACAGGCCGAGTGAAGACAGATGAAGGCTGCAATGGAAGCTAGCAAACAATCCTTACATTCTGAGAATGTGAGGCAATATGAACAAACAAGAGGAGCAGGTGGTTCGGGGTCAAGGGCATACATGCCACCTAGACATAGTTTTCATGGAAGTGAGAGGACTGAAAGGAGGAAGACTGCACATTATGATGCCACATTTGAACAAGACCCCTCCCTCTTCAAACATCAAGACACCTATCAAAGAAGCATTCCATATATGTTTGTTAAAGGTAGAGAAGGCAGTAAGGAGGAGGAAGCTAGATTGGCAATCAGCAAATTCATGCTCTACAGCAACATTGCAGCCAATGTAGCCAAGACACCATACTATCAATGGATGATCAATGCAGTTGATACGGCAGGTGTAGAGGTTAAAGGCCCAACAGCTTAGGAAGTAATGAATAAATATTTACCAAAGGTGAAGCAAGAGGTGGAGGAACACATTGGTTCATTAAAGGAAAGATGGACAACATATGGTGCTACTTTAATGGCTGATGGATGGACCGGTCCTACTAGACAGTCCATCATTAATTTCATGCTGAGCTACAATGGAAAGACATCCTTCTTTAAGTCAGTGGATGCCTTAGATAAAATCAAAGATGCGGACTACCTTTACAAGCTTCTTAGGCAGGTGGTCCTCAAGGTAGGGCCAAGCAATGTTGTCCAAATTGTCACAAATAACGGTGCTAACTTCAAGAAAGCTGGTGAAATATCGATGAAGTAGAAGAGCAATAGGATCCACCTCTTTTGGACACCATGTGAAGCACACTCGATTAATCTTATGTCAAAGGACTTGGGGAAGAGAAAGTCAATCAATGTTGTGGTTGACAAAGCTAGACGGGTTAGTAATTTTATTTATAACCATGGTTATGTGCTGAAGATGATGAGAAACCACTGTAAGGGTGATCTAGTCAAACCTGGATTGACTAGATTCGCCACCAACTATGTAGCTTTATTAAGCTTCCAGAAGAAAGTGATGGGTCTCTGGCACATGTTTGCAAGTGAGGAGTGGTTTAATTGCCGTGGATCTAGCCATCTGGATGCAGTAATAGCCAACAAACCATTGCCGATGATTCCTTTTGGAGGCAGCTGAATAGGACAGTGGACATTTTAGAGCTTATTGTGTTTGTTTTAAGGATGGTGGATTTGGAGAAGAAGCCCACAATGCCCCACATATATGTTGCCCTCCAGCAAATGACAGAGTTGGCTAGAGTTGTTGCCCCTAGCTACTTCAAATCCTACAAGAGGATCATTGATGATAGATGGGAGACACACTCGATGCATCCTTTGCACTTGGCTGGTGAGTCACTTTTTAAGTCTTTTAAGTTTTTGTTGTATACCTTAATTTACATTGTTAATTTGTAACAAGTTATAACTTATAACTTATAAACAATTAAACAACCAAATCACTAACCAAATTTTTTATTTCTAGAATACAAGCTTAGTACCTCAACCCAAAGTACCATTACAAGAATGATCTGGTGCTTAATGTTAGGTTGATGAATGCGATGCAAGACGTGGAGGACAAGCTTGTGTCAAATCCCATAATGCAAAGGGCAATTAATGGAGAGGTGAGAACTTATTCAATTGTCTCTTCAACTTCTTGCATTAATGCATATACAGTAGTAAAAGTACAATAATTGAATAATTGGTGTACAAATCAAGGAGTTCAGGGATTCCTCTGGGAGTTTTGGAAAGCCTTTTGTGGTTGCAACTATGCAAAAAATGATCCTGGCAAATAGTACATTACTATAAAGTCTATAACTCTATAAGTGATAACTAATAAGTCCATAAAACTACAACCTGTAAGTTATATAAGTATTAAGATTTATTTGCCTAATGCATTCTTATATTTGGTTATGCAGCTGACTGGTGGGTGTTATATAGAACTAGTTCGCCAAATCTCAAGGACATAGCAATTAAAGTACTCTCACATACTTGCTCATCCTCTGGTTGCGAGAGGAACTGGAGCACCTTCTCGCTCATCCATAGTAAGGTATGGAACAGATTGGGATGTAAGAGGCTTGAGGACTTAGTGTATGTGCATTACAACATAAGATTGAGAGTAGGGCATATACAAGATGATATGGATGACATAAATCGGGAACCGATTAAGCTGACTGATATATTCCACGAACCACCAGCAGAGGATGAGGAAGATGATGCTATATATCAATGGGTTAGGGATCGAGGTGGCCCAATGCTGGATGGGCCAGGAGGGCAGCCGGATCCTACCATTGTTGTTGTCATGGGCCCAGATGTTGTGGCTGACCACATGTCTTCTTATGAGGGTCAAGTTGTTGTAACAGCATCAACAGGACCAAGTGTACCATTTGTGGAGCCACCTAGTCGACTTGAAATAACTGCAGTGATGTCTAGTAGTGGGAGTTCAGATGATGCCGATGATACCATCCCTATAAGTCAGCCATCGAGTCATGGAGGTAGTCAAGCTGGTGGTGGTGTTGGTGGAAGTAAGGGTCAACAAAAGGAGTCACCTCCACCAGGTCTGAGTCATCCGACACATGCGAGCCACAATTCCCCTGTCTCCCAGACTTATACTAGGAGTAGGAAGAGAAAATCAAACTAGGGGCAAACCAATGATGATGCAAGCATGTAGTATCTTGAATTGAACATGGGAAGCATAAGCCTAAATCATGGTCACAGTGGCTCCCAATAGCAGAGTTTGGCCAATTGGCAGTCATCAGAGTACCTATACAGGGATCACAGCACTAGGTCAGATGACACTAGTTATTCTTCTTATGGAGATCATGCTATTTCTCAAGACCCTGCACTTGGAGAATACACAAGGGAGTGAAGGTCGGTTGCTGACTAACTAGTTTAGAAACCCCTACCCATATTTCAATAGCAACATGAATAGCAAGAGCAACAATGGCTCTTTCACCCGCCCACAATTGAGCTATTCCTCCACTATTCTGACATGGAGACATATCGGTCCCACATAGACTGATATGTGACATACTACAGTGATGAGTTGACTTGGGAGTCATATGTGGCCACCATTCAGAATCAGTTGATGTAGAATGCTGAGTGATACTCTCACTGTCTTGTAGTCTTGTTACTCTTATACTCTTATGAACTAATGGATTATGATTTATGACTTATTAAAAGTCTAAAACTTTTTATGGTTGTAAAATTTTGAAGACATTTAATTTCTTTGATAGTTTGATGTATAATGTATTTGATACTAGATAGTTGATAACTTGAATACCTTATATCTCTACATTACGATAACTTGAATTACTTGATATCTCTACATTACATGTTGTCTAACCTTGCATTTCCCAGCATTTTGGTTTTACACATAGGGTCGACTTAGAAGACATACTTAGGGTTATTTTCTCATAAATCCAAGGCCACCAGTGTGTTCAAAAGGCCTTAAATAGGCTAAATACCAAGTTCCAACCCAACTAGGGCCCTAAAACCCACCGAGACGGGCCACTAAGTTTACACTAGAAAATTGGTATATCTCGACCGAGATCTCGCCATCTTAGTCGAGATCTCCATTTTTTTAAGTGGCGAGATCTCGCTCGAGAGCAAGATCTCCCACCATGGTTATCTCTTTGCTTCTGAATGGTCCAAATGTGACAACATAGACAAAATATCATATAAGCTTCTTGATTTTACTCGAGCATGATAAATTGCCAAATGTCCATAAGATCATGAATCACTTAAGAAGGAATCCAAATTTGTAGGTGAGCCCCCAATGGATCTAGCAGATCTAAAATACACAAAAAGACTTAAAACCCTATTGTCCCTTTCTCTCCAGTGCAAGAGCATGACCTGTGAGAGATCCATCATTTTATTTAGCAGAAGACCTTTATTTGACATTTCCCATCAAAAGTGCATAATGTTTACGGTGGCTCCCTGTCAAGCGTGCTACCAGACTTCCATTAAAATGGTATTTGTACAATAGCAAAAATAGACACCAAAAGCAGGCCCTGATGCAACAATAAGATTGCTCCACTATGACCAATTGGTCAGAGGTTTAAGTCTGGAAACAACCTCTTTGCAAAAAGAGAGTTCATGCCAAATCCATCATGACCCTCCCAAGACCCTGCCATTGCAGGAGCCTCCTACGCAAGGTACACCTTTGTCTAATAGAGTGACATTCTACTGTGAAGTATTCACCTCATCTGGAATAGTTGATTGGGAACCATACTTGTCAATCACTGCCTAAGCATCCACGCACACATGTTGACTTGGGCTCCTAGGTCTCCTTGTTGGTGGCTACTCGCTTTTCTACCCTCTCCAACCCCTTGGATTGCCAAGGCGTCGTGACAACTTAGTCCCCTTCATCACCACCCTCAATAGGCAACTCCACCAAAATTCACCTTGGCAATCACAAGAAGCAAATAACTTATCTCGATAATTGCTTGATCAAAGGGAAACCACTAAATTATTAAATAACATCCCAATGGCTAAGTTGTAGAAAAGATCATCTAGAATGTGAAAGAATAGCATTGTGTCTATCAGGGACTCAAGGAATCTAATGAAAGCACAAACAAGTGGAAAATTTCTTTTAGCAATTATTGGAATTTTAAAAAGGTGCACATTCAGAAGATAAGAAGATCAAAAGGAAAAACAAATAAAATGCACAATCATCAGAAAGATCTGAATCCAACAAAGATCAATTATTCACTAATTCCTGACCAGCTTATTTGCTACAATAAATTAGCATCAGGGAAAATTCCCAACAGTCATCATTGGAGAAACCCCAAATTTTGTATACAGACCAATTGACTCCCTTATAGATAATATTGACGACCACTGCATAGAAGTAGAAGCAATTTCTATAAATTGTTCAAGAAAAATCCACTTAAAAGTAATACATAAATAGGAAAAACAACCCAATAATAATACAACAAGAAGCCTTTTCCTAACGAAACGGGGTCGGCTACATGGATCCTTACCTTACAATCAACTTTATTTGAGACCATACTAAATACAAGGCCTAAGCCATGCATGTCCTTTCTCACCACTTTTCTTAAGGCTATCTTAGGCCTGACCTTAGTTCTTCTAATTCCTTCAATTTGGATCAAATTGCTTCTTCGCACAGGGGCACTAAAAGGCATTCATTGAACATATTGTGTTGCCTCAATTGATTTTTTCATAGCTTATAATTTATCAGAACCACTCCTAGGCTAGCTCTATATGATCATTCCTTACCTTATCCTTCCTAGTTTTATTGGAGCTCCATCTCACAACTACACCAAGTTTATCCATATGATCCTTCTTAACAGCCCAACACTCTAACCATACATCATAGTTGGTTGTTCAATGGTTCTATATAATTTTCCTTTCAACTTCAAAGGAATATGTCAATCACACAAAACCTTGAACGCACCTCTTCATTTCATCCCCACTATTTTAATTCTTTGGGAAGCATCATCTAGTATAGAACCTTTTTTATTTATGATTGAGCCAAAATACCTAAAACAGACACTTTCTAGAATCTCATTTTCATCAAATCTCACCACATCATTATCCGTCGATCATGAACAAAGTTACACACTAGAGATTCCATCTTTGTTCTACTTAATTTAAAACCTTTTGATTTCAGAGTTTCTCATTATTAATCCCAACATGTGTCTCATCTAAAAAACAATATCATCAACAAGAAGCATACACACAAAGAAACTTCATCTTGAATGTCTTTGATTAAATTGTACATTATAAGTGCAAATATATATCGGCTTAGCTTATCCTTGACGTAGCCAAACTATAATCGGGAATTCATTACAAAATCCCCCCACTAATCTTACATTGTCACTAAACCATCATACATATCTTTAATTATGTCCACATATTTATTTGCAACATTTCATTTATCCAGTATTTGCCAAATTAACGCTCTAAGGACTATCATTAGCTTTTACTAGGCCAATAAATACTATAAAAAGATCTTTCTTACACTCTCTATACCTTTCCATAAGTCTCCTAATAAGGTAAATAGCTTCTATTGTAGATCTTCCATATAAAGCCAAATTGGTTCTCCATGATAGTGGTTTTTTTATCACAAACAGGTCTCAATTCTTCTCTCCCATAGTTTCATGGTATAACTCATTAGCTTTATGTCTCTATGGTCATTACAACTTTAAAATACCTCCTTTATTATTGTAAATTTGGAACACGATGCTTCTCCTTCATTCACCTAGCATATTCCCTATGTTCATAATCTTATTAAACAACTTGGTTAGCCAAACTAGCCCATAGGTTTCTAAACTCTTCCATACTTCTGTTGGGATTTCATCAAGACCTTGTGCCCTACCTGCTTTCATCCTTTTTAGAGCTTCTTCTACTTTGAACATCATTATTCTCCATATATATGTTTGAAATTGGTGCCATAGTGAATGATGTGATCATCTGAGTCATAGATACCTAAAGTATGTGATGTAACCCCAGGTTTGGGCTACAAAATCTTCAGGATCTCCTTTGAAACACTTCCTCTGCTGCCTAGGCAGCTTAGAGCAGAAAAGAGAGAAAGAGAAAGGGTTTGCAGAAAATTCTGGGCTGTAAAAGGGAAGCTGAGAGCAGAAAGGAAAAAGGGCTTGAGCAAGTAGAAACTGCTCCTCACTTACACTTGCAGGCCTCAAAAAAAGCAGAGAACTTCTGGAAAATTAGAGTGCTTCCTGAAGCACAAAACCAGGCCAAAGTTCCCCTAGGGTTCCCCATGATTCTCTCAGTCAAGTAATCAAACAACATTTTATTCATCAAAGCTGTCTTTGTTTACAACCCTAATTTATAGACTCTAATAACTATTTCCCAATTTGACACAAACTCTACTCAAACAAAACTCTTTCAAAAAGAAATAACTCTTTCCTATTTTGAATCAAACTTAAAAATAGGACTCCCTTATTAGGAAACTACTGCCAAACAATTTACTGAACTCAAATTCTTCCCTAACTGGGACTTCAAACCAAAAATAACAACCCTACAACTCCTTGCTGGACCCATTCCAGCCTTTAAAGACTCGTCCAGGGGACGTAAAAGACAGATTTACCCCCCCCCCCGGGGGTTTGTGAGCAATGCTAGGGGTTTTAGACCCTCTTTCAGCCCTGCCTGGGCTGCCTCTGGCTGGATACATCAATATGTTCATTTAGTAGGTTAGAGAAATAAAATTCCCATCTCTTCTTTATGTCCTCATCAAGTACCAGTTCTTTACCATCTTTACTTTTGAGTTTTAATATGTCTAACATGGTGACCTCTACTCTTCTTATCACTTATATTAGCTAACTTACAAAAGGTTTTTTCCCCCTTCCTTTGTGCCTAGTTTATTATATAAATCTCCATGCTTCATCTCCCTTGCTTTTCCTATAAATTTCTTAGCTTTCTCTCTTTCTTTCTTTCTTTTTTCAACTTATACCTTGTAGATCCTCCACATCTTCAGTCCTCCATATCTTAAAGCTAACTTTCTTATTCTTAATTACTGCTAGAACCTAGCCATCTAACACCAAGCCTATCTATAAGAATGTCACTTTCCTTTTGATTCACCTATGACATCTAAAGTTTCCTACTACACCTAGCCATTTCATTCAACATCAAATTAGTGTCCCCCCTCAAATTCCCATTTCCTTGTTAAACTACTTCAATAGTAAAAAATTTCAAGCGATCTCCCCTTTTAAGTTCCATCACCTTATCCTAAGATACTACCCTCACACATCCAAGACTACTAGTCTATGTTATGCAGCTAAACTTTCTCCTATTATCACCTTGTAATCCTTGCACAACAATCTAGATGACCTTCTAGTTAGGAAAAAAATATATTTGGCTTCTACCATATCCACCTGATTTCATTTATGAATGCAACAATGAAATAGTTGATTCATTTGATGTCCAATTATTACTAACAAGAGAGCAGATCAATAACCAAATTGATGTAAATTACAAGTCCCTTAGTAGAAGCCACAAGAAGCAATAGGCAGCAACCCCCTTCCCACGACCCTAGTAAAGGTGCACACCACCTAGGGGCACTTTTGTCATTTGTCTAACATTCAACCAATTCTGTTTAAGAGTTTCAAGTTCAGTGGGATTTACATTATTAAAGGAGTCCTAGTAGTCATTAGCAGTCTTCTGTTTATTTGAATTCAAATTGTAATTGGTTAAGTCAAGTAGGAATATGAGTTAGATTAGAAGTTCTAGCTTTTCCTAGAATAGAACTCTCTGGTATTGATTTCTATTGAGAGTCTCTTTAGTCATTATTTGGCTATAAATTGAAGGCCATGGGTTGTAACAAATCAGTTTTGAAATCAAATAAATTGCTGAGGATTGAGAGCCAAGGAGGATCGAGTGGTTGGAGTAGGGTTTCCAAAGAGGAAACCCTGCAGAAGTCCAGAGTTGAAGGTTTCTTCATCCACAGCAGCAGCAGCAGCAACAATTTCTGTCATTCCCTTCAAGATACAACAAAGTGTTGATCCCCAACCCCAAAGCCAAGCCTTAAGCCCTTCCTAGCCCTCCCCTTCCTCTCCCAAACCTGCAGCAATTTTATAGAGCATTCTAAAGCTGTAAACCGCCCTTTCTTCTAAAGCCCAAATTACAAAAGAATCAACCTCTAGACACCCCCCCCCCGTTGTAACCAGCAGCCTTTCCCACCCTAAACGCCCATTGTCTACCTTGTGCAACCCTGATCCTAACCTGGAAAATTGAATTGCAGACAAAAAATATATAAAAATTCAGAGTTGAATAGAAGATTTTCTCAATAGAAAACCACCGGACAGCATCCATTTTCACTTACCTATCAATCCTCATTTAAGCTAATATCCTACACCCTAGCTGCAACCTCCTAGGAACCGAAATTTCCCCAAGCCACAGGCTTCAAAAACCCTAAAAGTTCTGCAATTCATCTACTGCATTAAATTAGTCATTCCCCTCCTTAGTTTATATCACAAAGTGTCTTCACTGGATTTTTATTCAAGAGTGCCACTTAAGGAATCTGACAGATATTGACAAACCAACTTAAAACAACTCTCCTTCAGTTTAAATTGTAACCAAACAACACATACTCCTCGTTCAATGTCACTTTGCAATATATGGCAAATTAGATACAAAGAACATAACAAACAAAGGAAGAATCAGAAAGATCAATTTTCATCCTCCACAATTTTTTTGAGATCCCACTAGTGAATAAAAAAGAAAAGCAATACCCACCACCAAAAGTTAAAGGAACATTCCAATTAATTCAGTCACAAAACACTTGCACCAAATTTGTCCATATGAGCCAAAAGCATCAACCCAGCCTCATACAGAGGCTCTTCTGAAGGGGAAAATTGATGACGTGGTCATCTAAACATGGATCAAAACCCACAAGGAATGTCAACTTTCAAGCAACCGAAAAAAGGGAAGAAGAAAAAAGGCACGCCACCTGTCTGGTGCTATAAGACTAGCAAGAAAATATTCATGTTCATTGCCACGACTTTCTTAAAATGTGCAGTCAGGTGCTTGTGTGCAGCAATGATGTGAAAGAGATGAAGCACGTACTTGTTGCATTCTCTGCATTTACGTTCCTTGGATGAACTACAAATGCCTTGGACACCTTCTTTATGTCTTCTACAATGTTGAAAAGCTCAAGATTTACCATAGAAAACTGCCCCAGAATATCATGCCTATGCACACCAATTAAATCACATGTTACAAGAGTCTCCTTTGGTAATAATGAAATATTGGATCTTCACATAATCTCAAATTATCTATGACAAGAACCAATCTTATTTAGTACTTCAATAAAATAGATCAAATCCATCTTTCATGACCATATCCATCCCATGAGTAATAGCATTTTATCTGCAGTTCTGCACATCTATTATTGACTCACTCCATGAGGTTCCGATGCATGCTTTTTAAGTTCATTCATACCAGCAAGTCACTGTCTTTCTATTTGAATTTTGGCAAGAAACTAAAGCAAAGAGAGCTAAAATTTTCTACTAATATGAAGTTCAAGAAGCAATATCAAAACAGAGAAAAGCAAATGGAGGACATCTAAGTAATACCAAATCCTAAACACATACTCACTAATCCAAAGCCTTGAAGAAGTGTGTTAAACAAGCTTCAAATTGTGCATGGTAACAGATGAAGTAAAACATGAGCAACAGCCACACAGTATAGATGACTAAGCTATCAAGATCTGTATCAAAAATCATGCTTTGTCAGGAGGAATTGCCTCTAGATCCCGTGCAATAACATGCAATCATATCCATGCAATAGTCATACTATCAATGAGTGATTACAAATGTCTCCAATTTGATCATAGAATACAAATACAAAAGCAACCAATTAGCTTTACTGCATCCAATACAGTTAATTGGAGGGAAGCCCCATTCTCTGCATAAAATAAGTAAATACTCTCTTGTCTGATGCCACTTTCATTCCAACCATACAAGTTTCATCCAAGAAACAAAAGCATTATTGTACTTGGAATGTTGGCCGCTATTCCTGGAACTTCAATCTTCCTATTTAAACCAATTATGACATAAAACCATATCAATAGATGACACAGGATGGATATATGCAACAAGTTAGCAATAAACCGAATAATGGATCTGGTTGGAAAAGTTAAGAGCAATTCGCTGAGCAGTGAGAAGAATATCCTAAACACCAAGAAAGGAGTTCCAACATCCAGAGATTAAGCTCGTTTGAAAACCCACCAAGTGTTTTTGCTTCGAAAAAAACACTAGAAACAGTTCTGGTTGTTTCTGGAAGCAGAAATATTTTTTTAGGCTCATAAAACTTGCTTCTGGAAGCAAAAACTCTCATCTCTCTCTCTCTCTCTCTAAACTCTATCACTTAAACCTAGTCGCACCCCCTCTATCACTTAAACCTAGTCGCACCCCATTTTTGCTTAGAGAAACAGACGCAATTGTTGTGTCAAAACTGTTTCCTGAAGCAACAATTTCCATAAATTTCAATTTCTGTTTCAAAAATCACCTGCAACTGAGCAGTTTTTATCAAACAGTTTTCAACCGATTTTTTGTTTCTCAAAGCAAGAAACACCAAAAACCGTTTTCCGGTGGGTTATCAAACAGATACTAATTTGCACTGACAACAAAACTAAAAGAATGTACAATATTCCAAAAGAAGAAAGAAAAGGAAATGATGATGGTGAATAACGGAAACCCTAGAGGATAATAGAAACATACCACTTCGGGATGGCATTCGTACGAGCAATGACATCGAAGTCTTCGAGTATGCGAGAGATGGCTTTGAAGAGTCCGATGGCTCGAGTTTTCACAGATTCAAGGTTAAGTTGCTGCTGCACTGCCAAGTTCAGTTTCTCAACCCTGGGCTGTTGTTGCTGCACCTGCGTTTGATCTTGAGCTCCCATAACTGGTTCCATGGATGGCATTCGAAGTTAGCCAGAGATAGAGCAAGCGCAAGACTAGTACGATCCAACTGCAACCAACGAAGCACTCAGGTCAATTGTAAAATCGATTACTGTGACTCCAGGTATTCCAGAGACGCATTTGTATAAGTCTGAATTACATCAGAGGCGCATTTGGTAAGACTCAGAATAGGTGGGATTCCAGAAAACTGCTTTTCACGCCCTATGGTTCTCGGAGAAAACCCCGCCTTAACGCAGAAAAAACAGCATCTATCCTGAATAGGTGGAATCAAATACCACTCCCAGATAAAAAGGCTAGAAGCGAGGCATTAAATTTATTTGGATTCACCTGCTGGACACTGTGGCTAGCAACGTAGGATTTGATGTTTAGTATAGCGAAATGGAGCCCTGAGCAACTGACTGATCGACCGAGGAAAGCACATTTGATGTTTATGGAGGTGTCTAAATGGAAATCCAGTTCCTGTTCTACCGTGTGCAATCAGCCGGAGACCATTGGAGGAGAAACAGAGACCTTTAACTACACTCCTTTCAAGCAGAATTGCGATTAATCATCCTGTGAGACGAGAATGAAGCGGCGTGGGACCCATCCTTGGGGACCACTTTAGGAAGCCGCTTTTTCACTTCGCCTTAACACGTGGAAAATGCTAAATAAAGGGTTGAGATCAAAAGGCTCATTTTAAAGGGGTAAACTCGAGACTTCAAAATATCAAAAGACTCATTTTAAAGGGTTGATATTAAAAACTACATTTGCCAATGCTAGGTCAAGCAGTTAACAATTCAACTTTCTATGCGAAAGTCTTCAGGTTCGCACCCATCCGATGACACATATATTAGTAATAGGTCTCCCATAATATCAACTCACCAATTCCAAAAAGAATTCAATATTTTGAAGGATTTTTATTTGCTGGTCCAAGGCCTAGATTTTATCACGTGTTTAAAATGAATCTAAAGGTTGAGAGTGAAAATACAAGGGTACATATTTCTCAGTGGAGGGTCGTGGGTTCGACCCTTGCAAACGGCATTTTCCGTATTAAAAAAGCAGAGTAATAAGTTCAACCATATGTAATATTCTATCTCCAATTTCCTTATATTGAATTTACAAAATGAAACCCTTCACTCAGTCTTTCTCTCCATCTCTCAATTAAACAAATGGTGTTTTCATTCTCAATCGTAAAAAACTAGAGAACTTTAAAATCGAAGGTTTTTTGTTTCTCATTTTATTATTCTTCTTCTATCTGATGATTTCATGCTCGATGTATTTAGATTTTTAAAGACATTTTCGTTTATGCACTTCACACTCGATAATTTAATGAGACACTTGAATAGCGTTCGTGAAATGATGCCCTGATCTTATTTAATGGCTTTCTCATAACAAGTATCAGCATATTTTCTTCCCCAGCCAAAAGAAAATGGTTAATCAGTTTGAAACAAAATGATTAGGTGGTTAACCATGGTTGTCCATATGTACGTAAGGAACACGAAATCAAGAACATAGGCAGGAATAGAGATTCTGACAGGATAACGTGAGAAACGGATTTTTATTTGCGGCCGATGGCTAGGATTAAGCCACACAAGCAAAATGAGATCAGATGGTTGAAAACGGTAGAAGCAAAATTTGATTTTTACATTTAAAAGTTTAAAGGTTTTTAAATTTACACAACACATCCCTGCATCTAGAAAGGTTGCCTGGAATCGGCGAAAAATCTTACAATCACATGGTGCTCGTTGTGACGGAAAGCACTCCATCAAAACTTTCGTAAAAAACGCTATTTTTCGCGCACTTCAATTCTTGAAACTCTTCCAAGCCGCTCCCGACACCGGTATCGGAAAATGAGATTCTGACGAGCGGAGAATCCGAGTCGTCAAGAAGGGTCGAAGAGAAAGATGGGTTTGCCTTGGCGTGTCAATATCTGTCTTCACGAAGCGGCTTCTTCCACTTCTCCATTTGCGTTTTAACAGGAGAAATTTATAAGAAGAAATCCAGAGCAAACAAAGAAGAAATGATGAAAACAAAGCAAGCCACAACAGACAGAAGGTATTGAGCTTGCTTCTCTATCTCGTCTGCTGCGGTAGAGCCAAAAGCTACAACTGAAATCAAAACCGAGAGAGAGAATGACGAAATTGAAAGCGAACAGAGAATGTTATTCTCTGAAATGTGAATGCGAAGGAGACAGAGTAATTGATGAGTCTTCCAAGACATATCTTCTTTTGCCGGTATATAGAGAGAGAAGCGTAATTGAGAGCTTAAAGCCACGTTTGAAGTTGAAGAGACGAAATGAAGAAGTGAAGAAAAGCCACGCTTGAAGTTGAAGGGATGTGTTTTGTAAATTTGAAAACCTTTAAACTTTTAAATGTAAAAATCAAATTTTGCTTTTACAGTTTTTAACCGTCTGATCTCTTTTTGTTTATGTGGCTTAATCCTAGCCATCCGCAGCAGCAGGCAGCTGCTGCCGCAAATAAAAATCCCAGGATAACGTGAGAAACAAAGAAAGAAATATGCATCTTGCTAGTTTATGACCAGCTTTAGCAACTGACCCAAGCAATTTTGGAAAATGCAAGCCCTAAGCGGATCAGATAAACACTTCCAGCTGTCAATAATGATCTGCATCTGAGTTTTCCATGTAGTTTCCCCATTAGCAGCTTGAATGACGGAAAATAACACACACAAAAGACCTTAACTAAAAAATGAAAAACCAAATGTAGAGCTGCAAACCAAAAAAAGGAATTCTTTGACTTTGGCGATTCTTGAAAAAAATGAGTCACCAAGGTCTAAACTCTGACTAGATAAATGACAGAATGACGATTCCTGAAGAATTGAAAACAAAATCTAGGACTTGCAAAATGAGGGATTAGATCAGGTAAAGTCAGAGGATTCATTTTGTAACTTTATAAAATATAAACCCTTGAATGTAAAATGAAAAAAACGTATTTACAACTGAATCCTGTCATTGCAAAATCCAAACCATTGGTTACAAGCTGCAGTTATTGCAACAAATATAATTCCATGTTTAAAGACCTTGTAGCCTCCACCCTCATCTCCTGGTTGTCTCCCCCACCAACACCCCCCCCCCCCCAAAAAAAAAAATCTTCCCCTTGGTTGGGTTTGCTCCTTCCATTCTTGACCTACTTAATCCATCAACATTTGCAATTTTAATGTATCTCGTACAAGTAACCACTCACAACAACACCATTCATGTATGAACCATGTGTGTAGGTATCTATGTGCCTCAATGAATAAATACACACTCCATTTAATGTCCTTACATCCCACAATCTTTAACAATATATAGGGAAGGGTGGGTCTACCTTATCAATCTTCCCTGTTTGTGGGTTCTAGAGACTCCCCATTTAACTCGGGCCTTGTTCCCTAGGACTCCTCGGTTTACCTACCACTAGAACACAAGGCGATCAATACCAAGGCACAATATTGATTGCCTTATCCCTAGGACTCCCCAATGTACCTACTACTAGAACACAAGGTAGCCTCCATTCACCCACTAGCACACGCACTTGCTTCTCAAACTCTTTAAACCGTGCTAAATCCTTCCCATTTGGAGCATCTACACAACATTTCTTCAAACCTAGTTGTAAGTCTTCTCCATGTCACCCCATTTACTTTTATGTTTCTCTTTTATCCTCTTTTGTGCATTTTCGTCTTAGTCAATTGTTCATCTCTTATTTTTTTCTTCTCAAAGTTTGTTCCTCGGTTGTTGAAGCATTGTTTCATGCGGCCAACATTGATCCTTATTGACAATATCTTCTTCTCACATTGTTAGCATTTCTTCTTCTTCTTCTTTTCCTCTTCTTTATGTTCTAGGTCATCCATGGCCGCATGAGGTGGTGGTGGATGTGGCGGACATGGCAATCACAGTGTTGGTGGACGTAACATGGAAGCCTTTGACTTCTACCTCAACTCCCTCCTTATTGAATATGGCCATAGTGTGGTGTTGGAAGAGATTTCACCCTTCAAGATGCGAGAGCACTTCACAGCCTTGGGTTGGGAGCCCATGCTCACTATGCAGGACCCCTTGCAATCCAGATTTTGTCACACCCCACCCGCCGGTCTCGATTACCCGCCCGACAACCCATGGGTGCAACTCGTCACAGGATCCACAATCTTACCCATCAATAATAATCAATGCAAGAAATAGATAATCAAAAGCAAGAGCATGTTCAAATAATTAATCAAAGGAATTACAGGAGTCCAAATACTCCAATAAAGAATCAAATGAAAGTAATCAAGTTCAAAAGAAATATCGAGTTCAGCAGAAGCAAACAAATAAACTAGATTATCTTCTTTCTAGTAGCTTTCTCTAAAACTAAGGTATTCTCTTCTAATTTAAAAAGAATGGGTGCTATAAGCGCACTCCAAGCATCTGCAGGAGGCTTCGTGGACCACATCTCCATCTCCCACTGGCGGTGCCACATCCTCCTCAAATAAGAGGTTCGACCCATGTGGAACTTCTCTGGTTTCTGACGACGTGTAACCATCTGTACAGTTTAATATAACGTACAAAGAAAGGAATGAGTTCTGACGAACTCAGTAAGGATAACACATTTCTCATATATATGTCAACACAATTAGCAATGCATATATGAAATGAATGATATGCAATAATGTGAATGTTATTAAGATCTAACTATGTAAGTCTCTACATAGTTGACATGCTTTAAGATATAACACCAGCCCTCCTCTGGGTAGGTCTAGTCACTCTGATCCCTCACGGACTGGTTACCGTTATTGGGATCTCGATAAAGGGGTTAAGTCCTCATTAGACATCAATGGCTGGAGTTTGAGTCAACACTCTTTTACCACGACCATTAGCATGAGTATTAGCGCATGTCGGAGTCTCTAATCCAATGCAAGGTCATACTGGTAACATACTATATGAAGTCTAGATACTTCCCCTATGGCACCAGCCAACTCGGTTCCGTATCCTTCGCAACCTAAGAATGAAAACCCTTACAGACTGGCTACCACTGTTGGACTCCACTCCCTAACCCTATGGTCATCCACATATTGTTGGGGCGGAATGCTTTCATGAATCCTCATGACACCTGGGCCGCTCCTTGGACGTCCATGAGCCCAACCCTAATATATGCAACCCTACCATTGCATGATCAACATTGGACCACTGAGTCTCCGCATGGACTGGTTACCATTGTAGGATGAAACAGAGTCACATCACCATTGTCACTAGTCATTCGGCTTCAATTCCCCTACCGAAAGGGTAGTAGCATGTAGGGTACCTATCCATGCAATTCTAGACTCCCTAGGTATGTCATCCAGCAGTCATGATAATGTTGGAGACATCAGTCAGCATGTGTCCCATACCACAGCCCGCTAATAGCTCAAGCAAAGATACCTTTTCCATCACAACTACACCACATGATTCACCATCATAATATAAATAGTTGTTCAATATCATAAAGTGATAAAGTATATTGGAACATCACATACAACAGGTATTCAACAGTATTGTAATGAATTATACAGCTATAGCAAGGTACATGATCAATAAAAAGGTAAGAAATAACTGATTCATCATGTAGCATGTTATTGCATATAAACAAGATAGTGTGTCCTTACCTATAATTATGTAAAAGTTTACTAGAATGCAATCAAACCACAATTACAAGACTTTCAGCAAACTTAGAGAACACCTAAACATAGGGTTACAAGAATATATTAAAGACATGAATCAAATCAAAGCAAACAAAAATCTCACAGACCCAGTTGGTCGCTTGGGCAGGTCGGTTGGGTCAAGAGACCTCCACAAGTAATCGCCCAAGTTATAGGCAGTTTTCCAGATCTGAAATTCAGACTTTTGATCATCCAATTTCAATCCGGTTTTGGGATGATCTTAATCTGAATTTCAATCTTAATAAATTTATAACAAAGGTGCAAATCAGTAACCTAAAATTAAAAAGATTCACACCCAAATTCATCTCCCTTGATTAGATCCATCCATTATTGGAATGCAGGGATTCGTTTCCGTACAGGATCTTCTCAAAATTATTGATTAGGGAATATAACTAATCACAATTAGGTTACCCAACATAAGGGAGATGGATCTACACCATTCCAAAGATGAGGGAAGAGAATGGAATGAAAGGAGATTCACTTACCTCAACCAGATTCGCAAAACAGATGGGGGAAGGGATCCAGATCGCAGTCCACACTTCTCTCAACTTCCAGCACGTGTTTTCTACCTCCTAACCGTCCACAGTAGCAATCACGAATATAATAATGAGTTAAAAGGACGGGGTTTGCTATTTATAGAGGACAGGGGCAAATTAGGGCAAAATCCCGCAAGCAGACCATGGCGGTCGCTTGGGGCGATTGATTGGCCCAATCAACCGCCTTAAGCAACCACCCCCTAGTTCTTTGTAGTACATGGGTGCTTTACTCAAGGGGTTGATTCGCAATTCCAACCTAACCCTAAATAACACATGGGGAAGGTCTTACCTTCAATCCAGACATTTTCAAACACCTCTTGACCCTAACTGGAACTCCACTTTCCAAGCAAGGCAGGTGATGAGCACATTTATGTGTGAAATCTTAGGGTATAAAGCATGCATTTTATACACTTAAAGTGGAGTTACCTTGGGTTTTATGTTGTTTTTGCAGATTTTAGGACTTTTCAAGATTTAAACAAATATATGGAGTTTTGGGCTTGAATCATGCAATTTTATACATCAAGAAGTCCATTCAAATTCTCAAATGTGAAAATGGGCCTGATCTGGAGCATGATGGGCTAGAGATGTGTGATTATGGGCCAACTCCGAATTATTGAAGAGATAAAGAAGGCAAATTTGATCTACAGCTGAGATTATAAATTATCAATCAAATCTACAGAGATATTATTGAGAGAGTCCACATGGAGAAAAGAGTCCTTGCATACTTCAATATCTTATTTTCTATTTGGGATTTGATTAAAGAAAGAAAAAGAGGAAAAAGAATTATATTCAGATAAGGATGAAGCAAAAATCCTGTTTTTGAATGTCTCTGTCCAGTTTCGATCAAGCCCTTCATCGAACGGTCATACGATGTCCGATCGTGCTGATTTTTGGAGGAGAGCTTCATGACTACTTAAACCTCAAATACGGTGGAATTATGCATCTGATTTCTCTAAGTCGGCACGATTAGTACGTCAAAACCCTAATTGGCTGAGTCAGATAGGAACCCTGAGTTTTATTCAAATTCAGTCGTGCCTCATATCTCATGTAAACTCTATAAAAGGAGAGCATACTCCATCAAAGGAGAACATGTTCTAGAGCTTAGTAGAAGCATTCTTTCTTCTCTCTTTAGTTTATTTAGGCTTTCTCTATTTTTTTTGCTTGCATTTGTGAGATTTAAATTTCTAGATTGAATGTTTAGGTTTAATTTTTTTATGTAATGCAATTCAAGTTCAAGTTTCAAGTTTTTAGATTCGTTTTTCTCTGGGTCTAGCAATTGCAGATTTAGATCATTCTAGATCTAGATCTAAAAAGGATCTCAGAAGAATCACAAAGTATATCAAAGTGCGGAATAAAGGATACCAATCAAAAAGATAACTGTAGTGTATAGCGGAAATATACCCTACAAACAAAGCGGAAGGTAGATCGAATCTCTAAAGTAATTCTAAGCTATTGCAATTAAAAATAAAAGTCTAAAAGAATAAAGAGTAAAACTTATCAAATTATTCCATGGGATCTTCTTCTTCTTCGGTCTTCATCTTCTTTGCCTTAGGTTTGTGCTATTGTAACTTTGGATCAACTTCTAACTCAATATCCCACCGGCGAATGAGACAATGGCTGCAACATTCCATTGCTGAGGTTTAGGTCAACACTATCACTCACCACCATTGGTATGAGTTTTGGCACATGTTAGGGTTAAACTTAGCCCAATTCAAGTCATCCACTGAGTCAAATCTACTTTAGGGTTAGATACGTCCATTCCTCGCTTCCCGCGATCCTTTCCGATACCATTCCAGAGAGTCACCGTCTCCTTCTTAGCTATGTAGACTCTTAACCCTATTTGTCATCCACACATAATAAACAGGAAGCTCTCATGTCCTCTCATGCTTCCCGCACTCTTTAGCGCCCACAAGCCCAAGTCTATTACATGCAACCCTACCAATGAATGGCCCCCACAATGTGATACATGTCCTCTCACGAGTTGGTTACTGGTCTTGAGTGCCAACAAATCCCCATTCCTGCCACGGGTCACTCGGTCTCAACTCCCCTTCCAATATGGTCAGATATGACAGGGTTTTCCCTAGCCAAACACTTATAGACAAAACCTAGGTATATCAACTAGTAGTCAGGGAAAGAGCCAAGGGGCACCATAGGAATGCGTCCCATACCACCTCCATTGGTGTCCAATGATAGAAATGCCAAAAGGGCATTCTCCATTCCACAACCACAGCCTAGGCAAACACATCACATCATGATTCCATACATATCACAATATAATCCAATTCACATTCATATCATTCATAATCAATAACAATATGTAAATCGAATCATGAGTAGCCTACTGTAATTGCAAAAGTAAAACAATATAGAAAAGAGTTCTAAACAGTAGCTAACATATGCAAACACAATCTAACAAGTATAAAATACAATTATATAAATTGTGAGTGAACGTACTCACCTTATGTCCAACTCCATAACCTTCAAGTAAGAGATCAAAGAGCAAGTCCAAAATCACCAAAACAATCCTAAACAAACATGTAGAGAAAATAAGGAACAAACTATGATGATCAAAGATGAAACGGAGGCAAGATAGAGGTAAGTTGCTGTCACAAACACCCTTGGTTGATGGTATTGACCAAGGAGAATCGTCCAAGCATTCTGTGTACGAACATAAACTCCCAACTTAGGTTGAAAACTCTATGAAACACATCGAAAAACACTCTTAAATTAATAGGAAAATTCTAAAACAACATACTAAAACTATCTATGATGGTCTAAACATCTAATAAGGCCATTGGAATAGAATTCCAGCAAATCACCTATTAGGATAAAACCGTGGATTCTCACGGAAAGGCTATAATGAATGGGGATTCATTCTAAAGATAAGGAAATAGTAGACCATGCATAGAAAACAACTTAGGAATGGATCTAACATAGATTAGAATTAAAAAACTACTGTAAGAGTAAATCATGGTCTCATGCTAAATGAAAACATATAATAACACCATATGGCTTCAAGGAGAACATATAATGAATGGGGATTCACTCTAAGACTAAGAAGATCAAAGGTTGGGTCATTACAGTAGTGTAATACCCTCCTCACAATCAAAACAAATAGTAAGAATAGTAGAGAGAATAGATCAATGAAGTATGAGATTGAAAAACCTTGTAGAAGAAGATCAATGGAGGAACCTTGCTTGGATGCTTGGAATCAACCTTGGGCTTGAAGAGGAGGCTCTAGGGTTCTTCTCACGTTCTCCAAAAGTTAAGAGGCAAAGTGTTTAGGTTTAGACCGAGGTTACCTATATATAGAGATCCCATTGGTGCAACCTAGAGGGGGGTGATTAGGTTGTACCTCGTGGATTATACTAAATTTTCAGTTTGATTGCAATTTCAAGGTAAATTGATAATTTAAATGAAATTCAATAAAACAAGCAATCACAACATAGGAATTTATAGTGGTTTGACTTTACAAGTCTACGTCCACTCCTTTCTTAGCCTCAAGAGAGTATTCCACTAATGAATCTCTTTCAATACGATGGGTAGAGAGTCAAACCCTTACAATCTTTGTTACGGGACAAGAGTACCCTTTACAATCTTTGTTTACGGGCAAGAGCACCCAAGTAATCTTTGTTCACGAGCAAGAGCTCCCAAGCAATAAATTCTAATCAACCTAGACTAGAATTCAACAATCAATTTAAATATAAGAAGTGTTGGATATTACCTAACAAGGAGAGTGACACTTTTCCCCTTGTGTGTGTGTGATCTAATGAATGAATGCTTCAAGAACAGCAATGCATCAATAAAAAAGCTCCAATGACCTTCAATGACTTCAAGCTTGGCTTCAATGAGCTTGCTTATCAACTTTGGAATATCCCTCAAAGTTGAATGAAGTTGGGGAGATAGTAATGGGGCTAAAACACCCAATATTGGCTCTTTCACTTGTGAGTGAGTATATGCTTGAGGGGGAGAGGAATGATTCTCAAATGGGGGTGGTTGGGCTTTTATAGACCTCAATTCACTGCCATCACCATTTCCCCAATGGATATAAAATTTCAGCGAAATTTTACTCCAGACGATCAGCCGTCTCAAAACTAGCCGTTGAAACATACCTGTTAAAAAATAGCCGTTTAAAACTAGCCGTTACATAAGTCAGGGCTAGACGATCGTCCGTCTGGCTTGGACTAGCCCAGACGGAATTCCGTCTGGCCTTCTGTTTCTAAGAAAATCAGAAACACAAACCAGACGGTCGACCGTCTGAGCTCTGTTCTGCTGAACAACTTTGGGGCTAGGACATGGCTTGGGTTTTTGGACTTTTTGGTCAACCCTAAGCATTGTACACCTCACTAACATGTCCTAGGTCACTCTAGTAACATGAATTACATATGATTGATGCATTTACATGAATGTGTATGCGAGAGTGTCCTAAGCCCTAATTCTGCCTAAGTCTTGATTGTCGACTTGATCTTCGACTTAATCTTCAGATTGATCTTAAGCAACGGTCTTGATATTCATCTTGACTTTGGTTCATTGTCTAAGATGGTTTGAGTTAGTCTTGAGCTTGACTCTCCGGTAATTCTTTGATTCGGTTATTTTACATCGAGATTCACTGTAGTGGTGAGCTGGACAAAACACATCTACATGGAATCATTAGTAGAGTGTTTGTCATCATCAATGTTTAATCTTTATTGAGAAATGATTAAAGAGATAATCTTGGAAATATATCAGAATATAATCAAAGTGCGGAATAACATGATACCAATCAAAAGATCAACTATATAGTATAGTGGAAATAACTCCATAGATCAAATGCAGAATGGTAGATCAAAACTCTAAAGTAAGTCTAAAGCTCTTACATCTGGAATAAACAAAGAACACAAAGAAAATTGTTCTACTCTTCCATCGGCTCTTCTTCTTCATCAATCTTCATCTTCTTCGCCTGGGGTTTATGCTCCTGCAACTTTGGATCAGCTCCTAACTCACAATCCCACTGGCGAACGAGACGATGCTTGCTACTATCAATAGGACCCATCAGTGTGGTCCACACTGGTGTACTGGTCGTACCACAGGTCATTATCTTCTCCAATGATATCCATAGCTGTACCATATAGGGAAGGGTCCTTCGTACTGGCGCACGAGATCTCTTCCATACCTATAAATTCATCTAAAAACATATCCCCCGAAGGGTGAGCTCAAAAGAACTCAACAAGCAGTTCAATTCACAATAAACAACTACAAGCAATTCAAAGCAAACAAGATGCAATGATTTGAGACAATGTATACAAGTATGCTTCTAAGTATGTTGGCCTCTATTGGTATACACGCATTAAGATAAAACACCATACTCCTTTGGGTAGGTCTCAAATCACTCTCCCTCATGGCTCTGTTGCATGTCTTTTGGGTTTTCGATGGTAATTTGGTCCTGCATCCATCTTGGACATTCCATGGCTGGGGTTTAGATCAACACTATGGCTCACCACCATTGGTCTTTGTACTAGCGTGTGTCAGGGTTAATACCTAGCCCAATGCAAGTCATCTACTGAGTGACATCTTCTCGAAGTCAGATATCTCCCTTCTGTGCACTAGACAGTCTATTCCAGTATGATAGCCTCCCTTCCGTGCGTATGCAATCCATTCCAATATCTTCCTCCCTAGAGTCACCATCTCTTACATAGACTCTCTACCCTATTGGTCATCCACATATAATAAACGAGAAGCTCTCATGTCTTCTCACAGGTTGGTTACCGGTCTTGAGCGTCCATATGCCCAAGTTTATTAGGTGCAACCCTACCAATGAATGATCCCCACAATGTGAATTACGTCCTCTCACAACTCTGATGCATGTCTTTTGATAATTCCCATTGCTGCCACGGGTCACTCGGTCTCAATTCCCCTTCTGATAGGGTCAGATATGACAGGGTTTCCCTAGCCAAACTCATCTAGACCATATCCTAGGGATGTCAACAAGTAATTAGGGAAAGCGCCAAGGGGCATCATAGGAAAGTGTCTCATACCACCTCCACTGATGTCCAATGACAAAAACGCCAAATGGGCATTCCCCATTTCCCAATCACAACTAGGCAATCACATCACATCATGATTCCATAACATCACAATATAGTCCAACTCACAATCACATCATTCATAATCAGTAGGTAAATCATATCATGAGTAGACTATTGTAATTATAGAAGTAAAACATTATAGAAGAAGTAAATCTACAGTAGCTAACACATGCATATAAGTCCTAATATATCAAAGCATGTATTTGTGCATATTGTGAGTGAACGTACTCACCTTATATTCAACTTTGTAATCTTCGAGTAAGAAATCAGAGAGTAAGTCCAAAATCGCCAAAATAACCCTAAACAAACATGTATAGAGTATAAGGAACAAACTCCAATGATCGGAGACGAAACGGAGAGAAAATGGAGAAAAGTTGTTGTCAGGCACACCTTTGGTCGATGGTCTTGGTTGATGGCATTGACCAAGAGGATCGACCAAAGCTACTATGTACGGACAATGACTTCCAACTTTGGTCAGAAACTGTTCGAATCACATCGGAACACTCTGAAATTGATAGGAAAATTCTAAAATAACATATAGAGACTATCTATGATGATCTAAACATCAAACAAAGCCATTGGAATAGAAATCCAATAAATCACCTAATAGGCTTAAACTGCGGATTCTCACGGAAAGGCTAGAATGAATGGGATTCATTTTAGAAAATAGTAGATCATGCATAGAAAACAACCTAAAAGTAGTTCTAACATAGATTAGAATCAAATAACTACAGTAAGAGTAAATCATAGTCTCATGCTAGATCAAAACATAGATAACACTCCTTATTGTCTAAGGAAAGAGTAGAGTGAATGGCAATTCACTCTAAGACTATGATGATCAGAGACTAGGCCATTATAGTAGTGTAAGACCTTCCTTACAATCAAAACAAATAGTGGAAACAGTAGAGAGAATAAATCAATGAAGTATAGGATTGAATACTAACCTTGTAGAAGAAGAATCAATGGAGGAACTTTGTTTGGATGCTTGGAATCAACCTTGGGCTTGAAGAGGAGGCTCTAGGGTTCTTCTCACGTTCTCCAAAAGCTAAGAGGCAAAGTGTTTAGGTTTAGTCTGAAGTTACATATAAATAGGACTTCATAACCTAAAACTTCAAAAATACACAATTTTGTCTGGAGGCCGCTTTGGTCAATGGTCTTGGTCGATGGGATCAACCAAAGGTTCCCTATTTGAAAATTGCTGAATTTTGGTTTCCAAATGCCAAAACCACTACCTTGGTTCTCAACCAACTTAAGAAAGAGTCTACCTAACTCTATAGGACCTTTCAGAGATGCCAACACTGTACTCAAGGTCCATCTTTCAAGCCCATCATCTTTTAGACTACATCTTCTTCCAAAATTACACAAGGTTTCCAAGATGGAATCTTCACTATCAATCTCCATCAGTTCAAGGTCAGAACCAATAGGTTCAACAAAGAGGGTCCACAGCTGTCTTCTACCTTGACTTCGGGTCTTCTAACCTACAACAAAGATTTTCGGATTAGGGTTGGTACGAGATTTCACAATAGTAGTCTAATCAATGACCGTGGCTTGGGTTTAGGGCCACACTCTCTCACTAGGACCATTAGTGTGAGAATTGGTGCGTGTCAAGGAAATACCTAGTCCAATGCATATGTCATCTACTTCAACATATTACTCAAGGTCCAGATACCTTCCCTCATGCATCTCATACTGTTGGTCTAGTATCCTTCCAAGTCTAGGGAATGTCATATCCTCACAGGATGGCTACAGACTATTGGATACGCACCCATAACCCTATTGGTTATCCACATATAATAGGGTAGACGCTCTCGTTCCCCTCATAGAGTCTCACCAGTCTTGGGTGCCCACCAACCAGTATAATTGCCACAACTCACTTGGCCTCAATTCCGATGCCCATAGGGTCGTAGCATGTTAGGGGTATACTCCTAACCAATGAAACTAGACATCCTACATACGCAACAAAGTCTACATGACCATTCTAAGGTTTTGAGGGCAATGGTCTATGCCACAATCCTAGGTCAGTATCCATGTTAACCGAAATAAACCCAATACCCAACATCATAGTATTAATATGATTCAATAGCAAAGGCAATAATGAATATGTATCGTGACTCCATGTAATCCATAATCTACCCATTCATGTATATTATTTAGGAGAAACATGATAACAACAGTAAAATAGTCATCATGGGGAAAATATGATTCAAATACATGTACACATGGGGTTAAATCCCTCATCTGATCAACAACAGTAATCTTTCCAAAGAATGCAAAGAATAGTTTAGAACACCTCAAAAGACCCTAAATGTAACATGGTTTAAGTTAGATTAACGTTAGAGATCAATCAGGGCTTCAAAATAAACCCCAACTGTGATAACCTCCATTGTCCTAACCCTAAATCTGAATCACAGGTCTGAGAACCCGAGCATTCGGTAGGAAGAAGCAATGGGCCATTTGAGCCCCAAAACCCATGGACCTAGGTAAAGATGGTGATGGTGAACCACCTACATTATTTGGAATCGGAAGAAGATCCAACTAGAATCTGGATTTTGGCAGGTGGATATCTAGTTCAAGAAAGATAGAGTTGGGAGATGCCAATGAGCAAGGTAAGAGACTTTTTAATGATCCCTAGGCTTGTACCAATGTTTGGAACCAATCGATAGAGCAAAGCAACCAAGTATTGAAAAGTACTAGGAAGTGGTTGACTGGCCAAGTGGATGGTTGGGCTGTATGGGCAAAATTACCCCTTTAACCCTCGGCACTCTATTTAGCCTTCTAAACTCTCTCTCTTTTTCTTTTTTGTTGCATTATTTCAATGCAATAGGGAGCTAAGGATTGCTGCAAGGTTAGAAAGCAACTGTTAGAGAAGAGAAAACCATTCTTGTGGTGAATCTTGCAAAACTTTGTTGACTTTCGGATCTTAGAAGTAAGTAGACTAACTGCTCTCTCTCTCTCTCTCTCTCTCTCTCTCTCTCTCTCTCTCTCTCTCTCTCTCTCTCTCTCTCTCTCTCTCTCTCTCTCTCTCTCTCTCTCTCTCTCTCCCTCTCTCCCTCCCTCTCTCTCCCTCCCTCCCTCCCTCCAACCCGTGGGTGCGAACCGTCACAGGATCCATGGTTTTAGTCTATCAACAATAATAAATACAAATACAGAATATCAAGAGCAAGAATAGTGCAATAATTAATAAAAAGGTTACAGGAGTCCAAATACTCCGATAAATATCCAAGAAATAATCAAAGGAAAGAATCAAGAATCAAATGTAATATCGAGTTCAGCGGAAGCAAAATAAATAACTAAATAATCTTCTCTCAGGTTTTCTTTTATAAATCTAAAAACGGGTTATCTAAATTAACAAGTAAAGATGTCCTCCAATCTTTCTCCCTACGATACTAACAATCCTGGCAATTTGCCTCTGTCGGCCATCAATGGTGCTAAAAGTGCACACAAGCATCTTCAAGAGGCTTCATGCTCTGCAAGTTCATGTACCACTGTCTGTGCCACATCAGCTTCATACAAGAAGGCTCTTTCATACGAATCATCTCCAACTTCCAACGTTGTGCAACTATCTGTACAGTTTATTTAATACATACAATGAAAGGAATGAGCTCTAACGAACTCAGTAAGGAACAAGCAATTCTCATATATATGTCAATACAATCCACGAATGCACAGATGAAATGATATGGATGGTATGTAGAAATATGAATGCTACTAAGATCTAACTATGCAAGTCTCTAACAGCTGACATGCTTTAAGATATACACCAGCCCTCCTCTGGGAAAGTCTCATCACTCTGATCCGGCAAGGACTGGTTACCTCTGTAGGGATCCTGGGCAAAGGGGAAAGTCCACACCTGACTCTCAAACCATGGCTGGGGGTTAAGTCAACACTCTCTCACCACAACCATTGGCAATGAGTACTGGCGCATGTCAGGGTTTCTAATCCAATGCAAGTCATAATGGTAACATACTATATGGAGTCCAGATACTTCCCTTATGGCACTAACCAACTTGGTTCAGTATCCTTCGCAACCTAGGAGTGAGAACCCTCACGGACTGGCTATCGTTGTTGGACTCCACTCCTTAACCCTATGGTCATCCACATATTATTGGGGCGGATGCTCTAATGACTCCTCACGACACCCGGTCCGTTCCTTGGACGTCCATGAGCCCAACCCTAACATATGCAACCCTACCATTACATGACCAATAGTGGACCACTGAGTCTCCGCACGGACTGGTTACCACTGTAGGATGAAACATAGTCACGTCACCATTGTCACGGGTCACCCAGCTTCAATTCCCCTGCCGAAAGGGTAATAGCATGTGGAGTACCTAGCCATGCAATTCTAGACTCTCCTAAGTATGTCATCAAGTAATCATGATAGTGCTGGAGACATCAGCAGGCATGTGTCCCATTCCACAGCCTTCTGATATCCCAAGCTAAGATATCCCAAAGGAATACCCCTTCCATCACAACTACACTACATCACTCTTTATCATATCATGAACAATTGTGCAATATCATAAAAGATGAAGTACATCAATGAACACCACAAACAGCGAGTATACAATAAGATTCACATGCTTTATACAATTACAACAAGATACATGATCAAAGAATAGTAAATAGAACAGCTGAATCATCATGTATATGTAATTGCATATAAATAAGAATGCATGTCCTTACCTGTAATTATGTAAAATTCCTCTAACTTGAATTCCAGAAACTATTATAAGACTTTTACTTGAAACTGATAACACCTAGGCATAGGGTTACAAGAATATATAAGAGTCAAGAGTCAAAACAAATCCAAAATCAAACTTACACAGACACTGGAAACCAGCTGGTCGCTTGAGCCGGTTGCTTAGGTTGAGCGACTGCCACTAGTGACCGCCCCAAAAACAGAGAGTTTCAGATCCGAAACTCAGGCTTCTGATCATCCATTTTCAATCCGGATTTTGAGTGATCATGACCTAAGTCTCGAATCTAACACTCCTAAAGACAATAGGTGAAGGGAAAACTAACAATCATCATAAATGGATTACCCAGAAACTCTCCCCTTGACTGGATCTATCCATTAACAAATGCAGGGATTTGTTTCTGGACAGGATCTCATCAAGAACATTGGAAAGGGAGTACAACAAATCAATTGGGTAACCACTAACAAAAAGGGGATGGGTTCATATCAATTAGAGGTAAAAAAGAAGAGAATTGCAGATGGAGATTCATTACCTTAACCAGAATCACCAAGAATAGAAGATAAAAGGTTCCATAACATTAACAGCACTTTAGACCTGAATCCCGCACGTTTCCACAGCCGCCTAATCGCCCAAAATAGCAATCCCGAACATAAACATTCGTGAATAGGGCTAGGGGTGCTATTTATAACGAACAGGGGCAAAATAGGGCAAAACCCCGAAAACAGACCGGGCGGTCGCTCTAGGCGGTCGCTTGGTTCAATCGACCGCCACTAGCAACCGCCCCCATGTATATTGCTATACAAGGGTGCTTTGCTCATGGGGTTGAAGACCAAGTACAACCTAACCCAAATGAAGACATGGGGGAGATCTTAGTCCGAAAATGAATCTCAATAGGTCAATAATAAAGGGGTTAGGGTTTCATCAAACATGGCTCTCATGAAAGGGCTAGGAAGAATCAAGATTCACCCTAGGGAAAGAGAAACAAAGAATGCACAATCTAAAAAAGGGTTTTGGGGAGTTTCCAACAGATAAAAGAACATTAGGGTTTCGGATATGGTTACCTCTCATAAGAGTTGGTTACTTCTCATGAGAGTTACCCATAATTAACTCACACAAAAACAACCCAAGATAGATAAAGGAAAATCTCATTAGTATTTCAAAATCAAGAATGGCATTAGGAAAGGTCTACCAATGAGAGAAAATAAGGTTCTCAATTAAAGTGAAAGGAAAGAAATTATAATCATACGATTAGGGATTTACTAATAAGGATCTGTGTATCCCATGGAAAGACTAAGGAGAATAAAGATTCACCCTTAGGGCAAAGAATTTACAATCAAGAAAGGTTTTGGGGAGGGTCCAATGAATTAACAGAAATAAAAGGGGTCCCAATTGGTTACCCTCTCATGAGGGTTACCCAAGAATTTCCCTCAAAATCTCTCCCTTCTGGCTTTCAATGGTCCAAGGAATATCAGGGATCAACTCCTCAATCATGAGGACACAAGGGAAGGTCATGGTAAAAGTATGAGACCTTCCCACAATCATAAAGATAGGTAGAAAATTCAGGGAAAGTATCATCAAGATCTTTGGTGGAGTCCAATTCAAGAATCATCGCCATATGGCTTCAAGAACATAGAGTGAATCCCCCAATTCACTCTAGGGCTAAAAGAATTAGAGAAGAGGTCATTACAATAGTGTAATACCCTTCTCATAATCAAAAGATCAGAAGTAGAGAAGAAAGAATGAATTAAAGAAGAAACAAATTGCATACCAACCTTTTAGAGGAGAAACCGATGAAGAAATCAAAACAGATGCTTGAGGATCTTCCTAGGCTTCGAAGGAGAGGTTCTAGGGCTTTTCCCACGTTCTCTCAAGGCTTAGAACAGATTGAGAGTGAAAAACATGGAGTTCCCCCTTTTAAATAGCACAAAGAGTTCAAGAATTACTAGGATTTCACCAAACTGACCAAACTGACCCTGTTGGTTGATTGGTCGCCAAAGAGGAAGTTCTAAGGTCCTTCCCACGCTATCAAGAGGTTTAGAAACATAATGGGATAGCTTAAAACGAACTTCAAAGAAATAAAGCTTTTAAAAACCCTCAAAACATAAAATTACCAAAATGCCCCTGCCTGGATAGCTTATTCAAAACAAAGGATTTAATGGGCCAAACTTCAATATTTTTGGATGGGCTTCTTTCAACACATCATACTACTTACCTAGTAGGGAGGGAATGTCTTTAAACCAGGTCCAACTAGGCTTTAGGTCCATCAACCAAGTTCTTCATTCCAATGAGTAGTTCAACTCCAAATCAAATAAGGTTTCCATAAGGAAACACCATCATCAGTATCCATGGGTTTTGGGTCAAACACCATGTCTTCTACTGAGATGGCCCACAAAGACATCTTCCTCATTTTGGACATTGGATCAACTCTAAGGGAAAGGTCTGACATGGCTTCCTAAGATTTTGAAAGATAGTAAAACTGAAATCACGGTCAAACTTCAAAGTCAACATTAAAGAAACCCTACTTCACCCAAAACAGATCGGGTCTTCGGGTTAGATTTGGGCTGGGTGTCACAGTAGTTATTATTACAAAACCTTTGCTGGAAGAGGATTCAATTGGGAAAATATTTACTTAACTATGATCCCGATCAAATTGCACTAAGAGAATAAATCATATATATGTATATGTATATCTTGCCACCCAATTTTCTAACACATCAAATTCACAATCATCATTTGAATGAATTGAATAATAACATAAGCATAAAATACCATATTACCTTTTATTTGTGCAAAGTCTCACATACAATTCATAAGAATATATAATATATTTGCAATAACAATAATTAAAATTTATATTCAAACAAACAAACAAATGATAATGAATTTTTTACCTGTCAATGACATGAATGATCTCCTAGAGTCCAAGAAATCCACAATTCAAGAATGCTAACAAGCTACAAGAACCTTAAAAAACATGTAAATTAAATTAGGTTTAAGTTGGAGACCAAACCACGTTAATCAGACTCAACTCACTCCCCCGTATAGGGGCAGCATGTCAAACTCACCAGGGCTGGTTGACCACCCCCTAGCTGTGACCAAAAAGCTCAATTTCAAGCTCATTTTTAAATCCAATCTTTTCGGGGGCTTTTGGGGACTTCAATGGAACAACAGTATTGTCCCATAAACACCTTGCAAACATCCCAACAAGTCTCAAATAAAAAAGCCCCAATTTGGTTCTCAGAGTGTCACCCGCTGGCATTTATGAGAAGATGAATGGGTCTCAAATAGAAAAGATAGCATAATACATCACTCAAAGAGATTGGGTGAAACAATGGGGAACCTAAACAACTAATCAATTCATACCAACTACCACCACCAGCACCATTATTGCATTCAACCATCTTAAATACCATGAAATAATAGTTGTAGATAGGATTTTTAGAAGTCTTCTTACCTCAACATGCGATTTTTATTGTGATTCGCACTTTAGCACTATCACACGTGCAAAAATTTCACCAAAGTCCGAGCTCTTCTCCTCTCCCAGGCTCTCAACGTCCAAAGAACATAAACAATTCATTTATGAGGCTAGAGAACAGTAAAATAGGGGTATAAATCTTGAAAACCCAAAATTACCTTTATCTAGGAGGGGTAGGCAGTCAATTTGACCAACCACCCTATAAGGTCTTCATACAAATGCAATTTTTGGTAGGCTTCGGAAGGTAGAATCCATCAAACATGTTTGACTCAATGGTATACTTTACCTTGGCATTGGGGGTCCTCTTGCATTTTTTCCCCTGCATGCCAAAATCTCCTTTTTAGGCCTTTCAGATTGATTTTGTCGCAACTCTTAAAGCAAATAAAGTGGTCGGTTCATCATCTACCTCATCCAAGTCCATAGGTTCACTTCTTGAGCTAGTCCAGGCCAGACGGACGTCCATCTGGCCCAGATTTGACTATAACGGCTAGTTTAAAGAGAATATCCTCTACAGCTGTTTGTAACATATACCTTTGAGACGGATGACCGATTGGGCAGACGGACGTCCGTCTGGAACAAAATCTCGCAAAGATTTTATATCCGTTGGGGAAATGGGGAGGGCAATAACTTGAGGTCTATAAAAGCCCAACCACCCCCATTTGAGAATCATCCTTCTCCCCCATCAAGCACATATTCACTCACAAGTGTATGTTGATTAGAATTCATTGTATTGGATACTCTTGTCCGTAAACGAAGATTGTAAAGGGTACTTTTGCCCCTTAATGAAGATTGTAAGGGTTTGATTCTCTACCCATTGTATTGAAAGAGATTCATTAGTGGAAACACTCTCTTGAGGCTAAGAGAGGAGTGGACGTAGACTCGGAGAGTCGAACCACTATAAATTATGTGTTTGTGATTGTTATTTTCATTAGATTTCATTTTGAACTGTCAATCCATTTTGAAATTGCAACCAAACCGAAAAATTGTTATAAACCACTAGGTACAACCTAATCACCCCCCTCTAGGTTGCACCAACAATTGGTATCAGAGCGGGAGCTCAAATCGAGATGAAAATCAATCTAAAAAAAAGTAAAAGATCATGGCATCATTATCTAACCAATTCTCCTCAAGACCCGAAGGTTTTAAATACCTCTAGACCTCCATATTTTGATGGATAAGGGTTTGCTTATTGGAAGAATAGTTTTGAAGATTTTGTATGTGCTATTGATATAGATGTTTGGGATATAATTGTGTATGGACCCAATGAGATTACCAAGCTTGATAAAAATGGTAACAAAGTCCCAAAACCAAGGACTGAATGGGATGGAATTGATAAAATCAAATCCCAAGCAAATCACAAGGCAAAAATGTTCCTAAATGTGCTTTGAGTGAAAAAGTATACAATAGATGTGGTACTTGCAAGAATGCAAAGGAAGTTTATGAAAAATTAATAGTTACATATGAAAGAACAAATCAAATAAAAATGATAAATTTGGATGTCTATATGCTTCAATATGAAAATTTCAAAATGTTAGATAATGAGGATATAACTTCTTTGTTTACTAGATTTTCTAACATTGTAAATAAGTTGCATAGCTTTGGCAAGGAATTTGCAAATGAAGATGTGACAAGAAGAATCCTACGAGCACTTCCACCATCTTGGAGACCCAAGAAAACAGCAATTCAAGAAGTGGGAAATCTAAAACATATCACACTTGATGAGCTCATGGGATCTCTACTTGCACATGAGGCAGAACTTGAAGAAGACAAGAAGTATGAAGAAAGCCAGTCAAAAGAACAAAAGAAGAAGTCCATTGCTCTTAAAAGTTCCATCAAAGATGATGAAAGCGATGAAGAAAACAATGACTCCAACAGTGATATTGCCCTTATCACAAGAAAGTTCAGAAAATTTCTAAAAGGAAGGAAAGAAAGGCTTCCATTCAAAGGACAAGGGTCAAAAGAATTCAAAGGTAAAAGCTCATCAAAAGGTAAAATTTCATCTACTAACAGTCAAGATGTCATTTGTTTTGAGTGTAGAAAACCATGACATTTCAAAAATGAATGCCCTACCAAAGGGAAAAAGAAGATGTACAAAGCTGAAGTAATCTACACTACAAGTGATGATGAAGAAGAAAATGAAGAATCCGATGAAGAAAAGATCAACTTAGCCTTGATGGCCAATTCAATTGAAGAACAAGATCATGAGGTAAGTTCCATATATGATAGTCTTGATTCTACGCATGATGAAAATGATATAGATAACATTGATGAAGAAGACTTAGCTAGTGGCTTTGAAACTTTATACAAGTTCAGCAAGAAAATTGAAAAGAGAAACAAAATCTTAGAAGAAGAAGTAATATCTCTAAATGTAACAGTAAGTGACTTACGAGAATACATCAAGAAAATAGAAAATGAAAATAATGACAATATGAAATCCACAAGTGAGGAAGAAGATCTAGATGGTCCTCTAGGAGAAGTACATTATCTCAATAAACCGTAATTGAATTACGGGAAAATATTGAGAAAATAGAACGAGAAAATACAGACTTAAACAACTCTCTTATGAAATTCACAAATGGTCAAAAGAACTTAGATAGTCTTCTAGGTAACCCCAAAAAGAATCCCAAAGACAAAGAAGGACTAGGATTCAATAATGAAACTGAAACTCCTAGAAAAGGGAAAGAAGTTCGTTTTGAAAAAGGAACATCTAGTAAGAATCCTTTACCAACACCCAAAAATGTTCAAGGAAACATTCAAGGTGGGAACAAGACTCAACCTCAAACAATTAGAGGAAAGATTGAAAAGAAAAATCACTACATTCAAAGAAAAAGAGTAAATGAAAATCAGAAGAATGGACAAAGGAATAATCATGGACAAAATCATCATTATCAAAATTATTCAAGAAGAAATGGTAGAAATCAAAACAACTATGACCATAGGCAGCAAAAATTCAAAAACTATCAAAATGTCCAAATTCAACATCATCAATCTTGGCCAAACCAAAACCAAATGATGTTTGGTTATAATTGGCCATATCCCTATTTTGCACCCTATGAGCATATCCCTCAACCTTCATTTATGTCACATGTGCCTAGAAGAAGTGAAAACATCTTAAAAAATACAAACAAGACAAATGGACAAAGAAGTCAAAACTTCAATGGACCAAGAAGACAAAAACCTCAAGTCCAAGAACCATTTGACATTTGTGATCCAAGATTTCAAAGACCAAAAGGATAGCAACCTAGTTGGTTCAACATGGAACCAATAAGAACTAACCAATTTGGACCCATGTAGACGTGGGGACCAATGCACATCTATCCTTTCCTCAGTAGGTTTGCTTAATGAATACTCAAAGAAGTGAATGGTACATTGATAGTGGTTGTTCCAAACATATGACGTCAAATCCAAAGCTCTTCACAAAGCTTAGATCATATGATGGAGGATGCGTCACCTATGGAGACAATAGTAAAGGAAAGATTGTTGGCATTGGTCAAGTTAATATTGGAGGTACATCTATCTCAAATGTATATTTAGTTGATAAACTATCATAAAATTTGTTTAGTGTAAGTCAATTATGTAGTATAGGTTATAAAGTCACCTTTGATGTTTCTTCTTGCTATGTGAAAGATGTGAATGAAAAATCAATCATTAAAGGAATTAGGAGAGACAACATCTACACTTGTGTGTTCAATGAATCATCTCTTAGTATGACTTGTCTCATGTCTCTTGAAGAAACTCTAATTTGGCATAGAAAACTAGGTCACATAAATAAAAAACAAATTGAAATCATTGCATCAAAAAAATCTAGTTAGAAATCTTCCAAAATGAAATTTGACAAAAACTACTTTTGTGATGCATGCCAAAAGGGAAAACAAACTAGAGTATCTCATAAGTCCAAAAATATAGTCTTTACTAGTAGACCACTAGAACTATTACATATGGACTTATTTGGACCTATTTCCATAGCTAGCCTTGGTGGAAAATACTATACCTTTGTCATTGTTGATGATTACTCAAAGTATACTTGGACTTTGTTTCTAAAGCATAAAGATGATGCTTTTGAAGAATTCAGTATTTTTGTTAAGAAAATTCAAAATCATAAAGGATATCTTATAACTACCATCCAAAGTGACCATGGAAGAGAATTTGATAACAACAACTACTTTGGACAATTCTGTGACAAAGAAGGCATAACTCATAATTTTTCTGCTCCTAGAACTACCCAATCAAATGGAGTAGTAGAGAGAAAGAATAACAAGAAATGGCTAGAACCATGCTTAGTGAATTCTCAATGCCCAAATACCTTTAGGCAAAAGCCACAAGTACCGCTTGTTATGTCTTAAACCATGTGATAATTAGAAAATTTCTAAACAAGACACCATATGAACTCTATCATAATAAAGTCCCTAGGGTTGATCACTTTCAAATATTTGGTTGTAAGTGCACTATATTAAACACTAGAGATCCTAAAGGAAAATTTGAAGAAAAAGTCGATGAGGGAATTTTCCTAGAATATTCTCAGAACAGTAGAGCATATAGAGTACTAAATCGAAGAACCCTTGTTGTGGAAGAATCCATGAATGTCACATGTGATGTCTCTCCACCTAAGGATAAATATAAACCTCTAATTGATGAGGAAGATGATGGAATGACTGAACAGGTCATTAGGGAAAAAGTGGATAACCAATCATTAGAGGAATCTCGAACCATTCCAAAAGAAAATAAAACTCACTCTCAAGAATTACCTAAGGAGGTAGTTCCTTGGAAAGATCATCCTCTTGACCAAGTCATAGGAAACTTAGGTCAAGGAATCCAAACTAGATCTAGAACCCAAAATTTCTGCAACTATGCTGCATTCATGTCAACTATAGAACCCAAGAATGCAAAAGAGGCCTTAACTGACAATTATTGAATTATGGCCATGCAAGAAGAGTTAAATCAATTCGAAAGAAATGATGTTTGGGAACTCATCCCAAGACCTCGAGACCATACCATCATAGGTACCAAATGGGTATTTAGAAATAAACTCGATGAAAATGGTCAAGTAATTAGAAATAAGGCACGCCTAGTTGCCCAAGGATATAATCAACAAGAAGGCATTGATTTTGATGAGACTTATGCACCCGTAGCCCGACTAGAATCCATACGGATGTTATTAGCATTTGCTTGCCATAAGAACTTCAAGCTGTATCAAATGGATGTGAAAAGTGCATTCTTAAATGGATTCATTATGGAGGAAGTCTATGTTGCACAACCTCCGGGTTTTGATGACTCCGTATTTCCAAATCATGTCTTCAAATTAAAAAGAGCTCTCTATGGACTCAAACAAGCCCCACGTGCTTGGTATGAACGACTAAGTAAATTTCTAGTCCAAAAGGAATTCTCAATGGGTAAAGTAGACATCACACTATTTGTAAAAGATAAGAAAAATGATATTATAATCGTTCAAATATTTGTAGTTGATATCATATTTGGTGCTACAAATGAATCCTTGTGTCATGAGTTTAGTACTTGCATGAAAAATGAGTTTGAAATGAGCATGATGTGTGAATTATCTTTCTTTCTTGGTCTACAAATTAAACAAAATGACAATGGCATCTTTATCAGCCAAACCAAGTATATTAAAGAACTCCTCAAGAAATTTGATGCTACCTCTCAAAAGGAAAATGGAACACCCATGAGCACATCTTTGAAATTATCAAAAGATGAGGATCGGAAACTTTTTGATGCCACCAAATATAGAGGTATGATTGGGAGTCTTTTATACTTAACAACTAGTAGACCAGATATCATGTTTAGTGTTTGTGCTTGTGCAAGATATCAGGCTAATCCTAAACAGTCCCATGCATGTGCCGTTAAAAGAATATTCAAATATTTGAAAGGCACATCAAACTTAGGACTCTGGTATCCCAAAAATCAAGGCTTTGACCTGTTAAGTTTTTCGGATGCTGACTTTGCTGGTTGTCATGTTGATCGGAAAAGCACAAGCGGTACATGTCATCTACTTGGACCCTGCTTAGTGTCATGGTTCAGCAAGAAACAAAACTGTGTTGCTCTATCGACAACAGAGGCAGAGTACATTGCAGCTGGAAAATGCTATGCACAAGTCATTTGGATGAAACAAACCTTGCTTGATTACAAGATTCAACTCCACAAATGTCCCATTAAGTGTGATAGCACTAGTGCCATCAATCTAAGCAAGAATCCTGTGCTTCACTCCCTAGCCAAGCACATTGACATTCGACATCATTTTCTTAGGGATTGTATCCAAAAGAATGAAGTCATTCTTGAATTCATTGATACAAACCATCAATTAGCATATATTTTCACAAAACCCCTAAGTGAAGACCGCTTTGTTGAACTACGACGAGAATTTGGGTTAATTGATCTCTCAGAATAGCATAATCCACTCTATTCGATCTCAAACTCCAACTCCAACTTCCCAACATACTGGGTAGTTCAACACCTCAGACGGTCGTCCGTCGACTACCAGAGTCCAACCGGATTTCCGTCTCACTCACTGTGTTCACCAAAACACAGACTTGTACAACAGACAGACGCCCGTTTGGTCCATCCGTCTGCTTTTTTAAAATACCAAAAACCTCTCCACGACGCTATTTTTCAAATCCCTAAATTCTCTCCTTCCTCTATTCACTCCCCACGATTTCAAACGGTTTCAAATCCCTAACTTTTCTCCTTCCTTCTCCCCATATCTCTCCCTCTCCTTCCTTCTTAAACCCTCCAACACCCTGCATACAACACAACCTTCAGCAGCACCATCTCTCTCTCTCTCTTGCGCAACTCACGACTTCACTCTTGTGTGCATCTCTGTTGGTAAGTTTTCAAATCCATGAATCTTTCTATTTTTTTCTCACGATTGCTCTATCACATACACTGAAAGTTTGGATTTTTATCAGAATATCATGGTTGGCACATGAGTTGATATTTTTTTTTGCTTCTTGTTGGGTCATTCACATGCTGTCATACTGAAACTCCATAGTATGCTTGCACTGTCTTATTGACCTTTCTTATGCATTTTTCCCTCTTATCTTCCTCTTTATAACATTTTTTTTTCAATCCCAGATTTGGTATTCTCAAACCTTCAAATTTCCCTTGTTTTTTCTTGGTTTTTATCTTCCAACTCTAGGTATTTTTTTGTGTTAACTCCGATACTCTGAGCTCCTTGTTGAAACCATATTCTATGGAATACTTATTGGTTAAAAGAAGTCTCAACTTGAGTACAAACAACCTAAAATCTTCAACCCTATGAAGATTACACGCCCTTAGGGCTCCATTGTTTTTTCTGCCTTCTCCTTTACTTACTGATTTTTATTTTATCTTATTCTCCTCTTGCATTTCTTATCACACTTCACCCATTCTCTGTGCAGTGTGTTTGCTTATACCTGTTGCTATCTTGTTTAAACAGATACCCCATGCCTCGTCACAAGCATCCGTCCGTCCGCAGTGGTGCCTCCGCCTCTAGAGCCCATCCTCCTCGCTCTTCCCGAAACCCACCTCCTGAGAGCCCACCTAGGCTAGACAAATGGTTTCGCGATGCAAAGGCTCAACGGATGTACCCTAGAGTTCCTGCCTGTAGCATAGAACAAGGCTCCACTGTTACTGTTGACCTTGATGCCTTCTCCAAGTTTCCCATCAAGGACATGTTTGAAGCCATGGGTTGGGAATCCATGCTTCATGCTGAGGAAATCACCTATGGCCGCTTGGTCAATCATTTCTATGCAAATCTTAGGCATGAGGGAACCAACGAAAATCTGACAGGTCACCTCATATGTCAAAGGAGTAGACATCACTCTCACTATCCCATCTTTTTACCCAATTTGTCAGCTCTCCACGGAGGGTGCTCTTCGTTTTTGGACCTACAAAGATACCCCTCCTGAGGATGTTCAGATAGATACAGTTTACCAAAGCCTTCTCCCACCTGAAACCCCTCCTCGCTACCACGTGGACATTCAAGAAACGATGTTCACTGAACAAGCTAAGGTTGTAAGCAAGATCACTCAACGGAACGTCATCCCTAAAAAGGGACATCGTTCTGACATTACTTCCTTTCAAACATATGTCACCTACTGCATCATTCATCATGTTCCTCTCTGCCTCCCATATGCCATTCTCTCCTACATGATTCAGTCAGCTGTGACTGGGAACAAATGTCTATCTTATGGCAGTCTCCTCACCAAAATATTCAAGCACTTCAACGTTAGCTTTAAAAATGAGGACCCTACTCCACCTGCCTTCAGGATAGACGCAAAAGGCATTGTCCCCTCCCGCAAGCGAACTGCTGCCCAAGCACGTCGAAAAAGCACCTCTCAACCCATGGATGTAGAGGGCACCTCAGCTGGGCCACAACAGCCATCTTCCTACTCTTCCTCCACTACTTCAAGGTTTCAAGCACTTGATTCGTGCCTCACTAACATGCAACAACACTTCGATGCACGCTTTGACTCCATAAGTCGTCGACTGAATACTGGTGATAGCATGATCGCTCATCAATCATGATACACCATCTGATGACCCACCTTTGGATTCCACCTCTACCGTCATCAGGAGTCGCCGAAGCCGAAGGCGACGATGAAGATGAGGAAGGTGACAAGGAAGGCGATGAGGAAGACAACGACATTGAAGGAAGTGGAAAGTGGCAGTGGCAATGGTAGTGGGAATGACGATTGGAGTGCAGATGATGAGGAAGGCAGTGATGCTGCTGACTCATTGCCATTTTTATGTTTTTGTTTTATGTTTCTGTTTTCTAATCTTTGGTTGAACAATTGTTGCTGTTATAACTATTACATGTTGCTGACACTTATGTTTCATTTTGTTTGTTCCCTTTACCTTAATTCTAATATTCTCTGCAGCAATACAATATGTATGTCTCTTCTCTCTTATTCTCTCCTGTTTTCTTGCCTGTGATAATAGCGAGAAGCTCCTGTTTAGGGGGAGCTTCCTAAGTAGGGGGAGCATGCCATGCTTTTTTCCTCCTTTTTGTTTCTAACAAAGGGGGAGAAATATAGCCGTAAAACCTTTTAGTTAAAAGTTTTGGTTTACATAAAATGAAGATTGGAAATACATATGATGGGTTATATGATGCTTACTAAGAGTAATAAGCACACTTCATGATTATATAATCATCCAAGTACATAAATGGTAATGCTTTACGATTTATATCATTTTATCCCTTGCATGTTTGTCATCATCAAAAAGGGGGAGATTGTTGGAAAATGCCATGTCAGCATTTGCCACATCAGTCTCCAATCAGTTTTGATGATGACAAACACTCTACTAATGTTTCCATGTAGAAATGTTTTGTCCAGCTCATCACTACAGAGAATCTCGATGTAAATATCCTGTTCAAAGAAATTACCGGAGAGTCAAGCTCAAGATCAAACCATCTTAGACAAAGAACCAAAGTCAAGAGGAGTATCAAGACCACTGATTAAGATCAAGTCAAAGACCAAGTCAAAGATCAAGACTTAGGCTAAATCAGGGCTTAAGACACCTTTGCATACACACACATGTAAATGCATCCATAATATGTAATTCATGTTACTAGAGTGACCTAGGACATGTTAGTAAGGTGTACAACGCTTAGGGTTGTCAAAAAGATCAAAAAATCCAAGCCATGTCCCAGCCCAAAACTGTTTAGAAAAACAGAGCTCAGACGGATGTCTGTCTGAGCAGATGGACGTCCGTCTGTTTTGATAACTCTGTTTCTCAGAAACAACAGAAGGCCAGACGGATGCCCGTCTGAGCCAGTCCAGGTCAGACGGACGTACGTACGGCCCATATTTGACTATAACGGCTAGTTTAAAGAGAATATCCTCTACAGCTATTTGTAACGGATACCTTTGAGACGGATGACCGTCTGGGCAAACGGACGTCCATCTGGAACAAAATCTCGCAAAGATTTTATATCCATTGGGGAAATGGGGAGGGCAGTAACTTGAGGTCTATAAAAGCCCAACCACCCCCATTTGAGAATCATCCTTCTCCCCCCATCAAGCACATATTCACTCACAAGTGAAAAAGCAAATTCTTGGTGTTTTTTTTTATCATTATTGCTGTCCTCCAAACTCCGGTTAACTTTGAGGGATATTCCAAAGTTGAAGCTTTTACTGAAGCAAAGCCTGGAGTTATTGAAAAACGCTGAAGTATATTGATGCGTGTTATTCTTGATTCATTCATTGCATCACTTGCACTCAAAGGGTAAAGTGTTACTCTCCTTTGATAGGTAATATCTAATACTTTTCGTATTTTGAATTGGTTATTTTAATTCTAGTCTAGGTTGATTAGAATTCATTGTATTGGATACTCTTGTCCATAAACGAAGATTGTAAAGGGTACTCTTGCCCCGCAACGAAGATTGTAAGGGTTTGATTCTATACCCATTGTATTGAAAGAGATTCGTTAGTGGAAACACTCTCTTGAGGCTAAGAGAGGAGTGGACGTAGACTTGGAGAGTCGAACCACTATAAATTATGTGTTTGTGATTGCTATTTTCATTAGATTTCATCTTGAACTGTCAATCCATTTTGAAATTGCAACCAAACCAAAAAAATTGTTATAAACCACTAGGTACAACCTAATCACCTCCCCCTCTAGGTTGCACCAACAATCAACATATCACATTTATAATCCACAAAGTATAATTAAAAACAGTACAAACAGCAAGCATATCATAAGATCAACATGCTAAACAAGGTTACAATAGTATATGAAAAGAAAAAATAGTGATAATAGACACTAGACTAGCATGTTCAAGTCATTACATAAGGATAGGATTGTATGTCCTTACCTATAATTATGCAGAATTCCTCTAACTTGCAATCCAGAAATAATTATAAGAGTTTTATTCAAAACAGAGAACACCTATATACAGGGTTACAATAAGGTATAAGTCGAATGAATCAAATCGGATCAAAACCAAAAGTCATTTGGTCACTGGAAACAGCCGGTCGCTCGGGCCGGTCACTTAAGTTGAGCGACCGCCACTAGTGACCGCCCCAAAAAGAAAGAGTTCAAATCCGAAACTCAGGCTTCTGATCATCCGTTTTCAATCCAAATTTTGAATGATCATAGTCTGAATCTCAAATCTAACACTCCTATAACCACAGGTGATACTAAACCCAACCAAAGACATCAAATTGGTTATCCCGAAACCTCCCTCTTGATTAGATCAGCTGTGAAACCCAGCCCTAACCTAACCCTGACCTTGACCCAGTAACCTGGTTGTTTTTAGGTCCGAAGACCCGGAGTAAAGAAAGAAGCCAACTATGGGCCATCTCAGTAGAAGATATGGTGTTTGACTCTGAACCCATGAATGTTGTTGATGGAGTTCCATACTTGGATGTCTGTGTAGATTTGGAAAGGAAGCTGCAGTTGTCTGAAGATGAGATTAGTTGAAGGACTTGGAGTATTATCTGACTTGGTTTGAAGGTATTTCTTCACACTTGACTTGTTACTTGATGTGTATGCAAAAGCCCATAAGGTTTAAAGCCCATTTGATCCTCCAAATCCCTGATTATTCCTTACTGTCATGCCTTGGTCGACTGACTGGTCGAGTGGGCCACTCGACCAAGCACTCGACCAAAGGAAGGTGAAATCCGAGAAATTGTAATTTTAGGGTTTTTCACTCTTATTTAAACCCTACTTCTTATTTCTTTGTTACGGCTGCCTCCTAAACACTTTGTGAATGTGAGAACACCTCTCCGAAACTCTCTCTGGTGATTTCGAAGATTCCTCTGCAGATCTGAAGCCTCTCTTCTCTGTTCTTACAATTCAAGGTTAGTATCTCTTCTGAATTATTAATTTTTTTTTTCTTGATCTTGTTCTTGATTGAGATCAGGAAGTAGATGATGCATCCTTGCAACCATCCCTTCGTGATCTCCTTCGTTTCTTTGAGATCTATGATCATCATCATGATCTCAACCCTAGCCGAAGAATTTCTTGAAACCCTAACCCTTGCTTGAGTTCTGGAAACTCTTGTTAACCTCCCATGCGAGGGAAACCTCATGGGTAATATTTCTAGTAACCTAAACTATAATTTCTATGATTTTCTTGATATAATTGGCAATCATTTATTTCCCTTTCATTCTGTGATCTCAACCTTTTTATGGGAACCATAAGGTTGAAACCCTAATTTCTTGGGTTAAATCAAGAACCCAAATTTTAACCATGACTTGATGTTTTTATCTTCCTATATGATTCTAATACATCCTAGGAAGTTCCCCTTCGAATTTCGGATCATTCCGACTTCAAACGAGGAAGTTATGGCCAAAGCGAACAGTACAATTCCGTCTGACTTGCTTGGTCGATCAGGCATCTACCAAGCACTCGACCAAAGGAGTCAGTAGCTTTGTTTTTCGCCCGATTTGATTCGTTTGCTCTCTGATCTTTTAGGTATCTTCCCTAATGTTGTATCTATGATTGTTAGGAGTCTATTTGCTAAGTTTGGAGTTGCTCTCTTTGATCTTTGGATCATCTTTTTCGATAATCACGGTAAGGACAGTTATTTCCTTAACTACATAGATTGCTTGTTCTCTGGTTTCTACCTTATGAAACTATGAGATTACTTACTGTTATTGTAATTTAATTTTGATCTCTTACTGTGAGAACAGTAGCACTTGTTTATATTATCTTTTTCATTATTCATGTTATATGAATTACTTATTATTACCTAATCTGATTTTGCTTTTACATTCTCTTGTATATGATGAACTGTTGGTTGTATATGTCATGACTGATCTGAGAATGTGTTTGCTTAAGTTGGTTTGGGATTGGGGAGTGTCCTTTTGACACTTCTGTCCTTGGACATCGGAGGGAATAGTATGGGATGTTCTCCGTAGATGCCCATCAACGCTTTCCCGAATCATTGGTTGTCAAACCTAGGGATGTCTAGCAGTGTTTGGCTAGGATATACCCTTGTTATATCAGACCCGATTCGGAAGGGTATTGAGACCGAATGACCCATGGTAGCAATGGGGATTCATGGGCGCTCAAGACCGGTAACCAATCCGTGAAGGACATGAATCACATTGTGGATACTCGTGCGAGGCCATTTACTAGTAGGGTTGCAAATAGTAGACTAGGGCTCATGGGCACTCAAGACCGGTAACCAATCCGTGAGGGGACATGAGAGCTTCCCATATGTTATTTGTGGTGACTAGTAGGGTTGATGAGTCCGTAGTCAAGGACTATGCTGATTGTAGTGTGAAGGATACCGGAAAGGATCGCTAGGGGCGAGGAATGGACGTATCTGGATCTGAGTTGATATGACTAAGTAGATGATTTGCATGGGGCTAGGTTTTACCTTGACATGCGCCAATACTTAGACCAATGGTGATGTGAGAGAGCGGTGACTTATACCCCAGCCATGGATTGTCTTGAGGGATGCCGGACCCACTACCAAACGGCGTTGTGTGATTGAGACCTTCCTAAAGAAGTATGGTGCTATGACTTAAAGCATGTCTGCCTATAGAAACCAGCATACATAGAGTTAGATTCATACATTCATTGTCCGTTTCATATCGCATTGCATCATGCTATGTTCTGCAATCATGTTATTTATGTTGTTGTGGATTAACTTGCCTTGCTGAGTTCTTTTGAACGCACTCCTTTTTGTACAATCTCTTGTGTTAGACTATTCTACAGATACTGAATACTATGAAGGGCAATATGAGGAAGCGCAAGCTGAAGAAGCGTACTACACGCAAGGTGTTGGCAACAATGAAGATTACATTGCTGATTCCTCGTGTGATCATGACACGTACCATGATTAGCCCTAATGTGGAGTGGATTGATGAAGTCTATATCTATGAAGACGTCCGTTATAAAATAGAAGACTCTTAGTTTAGTTTGACTTTCATTTCTTTACTTTCCTTTGAGAACAGTTGTGTTTCTTTTTAGATTTATTAGCTACATTCCGCTGTAATTGTGGAGTGAGATTCCGCCTCACTCTACTCCTTTTTTTTTATATACACCGTTGGTATCATTATTCCGCAGTCTGATTATATTGTCATTTCTTTCCTTATTAGGATATCTTGTTTATATTATTAGACATTGATTATATTTTGTTCATGATTATGTTATTGCATATGTGGGAGGATGATTTCATCGATACTTGATCTTCGGGGTTGTGGATCACACACTCAGGTATACCAGATAGGGTACCGGCTAGTGGATGTGACAGCAATGGGGATTGGTGGGCACTCAAGACCAGTAACCAACCCATGAGAGGACACAATCACATTGTGGGGGCCATTCATTGGTAGGATCGCACATAATAAGCCTGGGCTCATGGGTGCTCAAGACCAGTAACTAACCCGTGAGAGGACATGAGAGCTTCCCGTTTATTATATGTGGATGACCAATAGGGTTAACATTCTATGTAGCTGAGAGGGAGACAGTGACTCTAGGGAGGGAGATACTGGAACGAATTGCCTAGGCACAAAAGGGAGGCTATCATATCAGAATGGACTATCTAGTGCATGGAAGGGAGGTATCTGACTTTGAGTAGATGACTTGCATTGGTCTAGGTATAACCCTAACTGTGAAACCCAGCCCTAACCTAACCTTGACCTTGACCCGGTAACCCGGTTGTTTTTAGGTCCGAAGACCCGGAGTAAAGAAAGAAGCCAACTATGGGCCATCTCAATAGAAGACATGGTGTTTGACTCTGAACCCATGGATGTTGTTGATGGAGTTCCATACTTGGATGTCTGTGTAGATTTGGAAAGGAAGCTGCAGTTGTCTGAAGATTAGATTAGTTGAAGGACTTGGAGTATTATCTGACTTGGTTTGAAGGTATTTCTTCACACTTGACATGTTACTTGATGTGTATGCAAAAGCCCATAAGGTTTAAAGCCCATTTGATCCTCCAAATCCCTGATTATTCCTTACTGTCTGCCTTGGTCGACTGACTGGTCGAGTGGGCCACTCGACCAAAGGAAGGTGAAATCCGAGAAATTGTAATTTTAGGGTTTTTCACTCTTATTTAAACCCTACTTCGTATTTCTTTGTTACGGCTGCCTCCTAAACACTTTGTGAACGTGAGAACACCTCTCCGAAACTCACTCTGGTTATTTCGAAGATTCCTCTGCAGATCTGAAGCCTCTTTTCTCTGTTCTTACAATTCAAGGTTAGTATCCCTTCTGAATTATTAAATTTTCTTTCTTGATCTTGTTCTTGATTGAGATCAGGGAGTTGATGATGCATCCTTGCAACCATCCCTTCGTGATCTCCTTCGTTTCTATGAGATCTATGATCATCATCATGATCTCAACCCTAGCCGAAGAATTTCTTGAAACCCTAACCCTAGTATGATCTTCTGGAATCTCTTGTTAACCTCCCATGCGAGGGAAACCTCATGGGCAATGTTTCTGTTAACCTAAATTAGTTTTCCTATGATTTTCTTATTGCTTTTGGCCAATTATTTATTTTTCTTTCATTTTGTGATCTCAACCTTTTTATGGGAACCATAAGGTTGAAACCCTAATTTCTTGGGTTAGATCAAGAACCCAAATCTTCCCCATGACTTGATGTTTTTATCTTACTATATGATCCTAATATACCTTAGGAAGTTCCCCTTCGAATTTCGGATCAATCCGACTTCAAACGAGGAAGTTATGGCCAAAGCAGTCTGTACAATTCCGTCTTGACTTGCTTGGTCGACTCCTTGGTCGAGTGGGGCACTCGACCAAGCACTCGACCAAAGGAGTCAGTAGCTTCGTTTTTCGCCCGATTTGATTCGTTTTCTCTCTGATCTTTTAGGCATCTTTCCTAATGTTGTATCTATGATTGTTAGGAGTCTATTTGCTAAGTTTGGAGTTGCTCTCTTTGATTTTTGGATCAAATTCTTCGATAATCAGGTAAGGACAGTTGATTCCTTAACTACATAGGTTGCTTGTTCTCTGGTTTCTACTTTGCGAAACTATGATTTTACATACTGTTATTGTATTTTAATTCTGATCTCCTACTGTGAGAATAGTAGCACTTGTTTATGTTATCCTTTTCATTATTCATATTATATGAGTTACTTATTACTGCTTAATCTGATTTTGCTTTTTACGGTCTCTTGTATATGATGAACTCGTTGGTTGTGTATGTCATGACTGATATGAGAATGTGTTTGCTTAAGTTTGGTTTGGGATTGGGGAGTGTCCTTTTGATGCTTCTGTCCTTGGACATCGGAGGGAATAGTATGGGATGTTCTCCGAAGATGCCCATCGACGCTTTCCTGAATCAATGGATGTCATACCTAGGATTGTCTAGCAGTGTTTGGCTAGGATGACCCCTGTTATATCAGACCCGATTCGGAAGGGTATTGAGACCGAACGACCCGTGGTAGCGAATGTGATTCACGGGCGCTCAAGACCGGTAACCAACCCGTGAGAGGACGGGAATCATATTGTGGGGACCATTTATTGGAGGGTTGCATATGGCTAGACTTGGGCTCATGGGCGCTCAAGACCGGTAACCAACCCGTGAGAGGACATGAGAGCTTCCCGTTTACCATATGTGGATAACCAATAGGGTTGATGAGTCCGTAGTCCGAGTTGGTCGGTGCCATAGGATACACTGACTCTAGTGTGAAGGATACGGAACCGAGTTGGTCAGTGCCATAGGGAAAGTATCCGGATCTGACATGATATAACTGACTAGATGACTTGCATTGGGCTAGGCTTTTCCCTGACATGCGCCGGTACTTATGCCAAATTCTTGTGAGAGAGTGTGTTGACTTAACCCCTTACCATGGTTTGTCCTGAGGGATGCCAGACCCACCGCCTCATTGGAGCCGAGTGATTGAGATCTTCCCAAAGAAGTACGGTGCTATGACTTAAAGCATGTCTACCATTGAGACCAGCATACATAGAGTTTAGATGCATTCATACTTTATCTGTTCCATATTGCATTGCATCATGTTATGTTTTGCCACATGTTATCTATGATGTTATGGATTAACGTGCCTTTTTGTACATTTTCTTGTTAGATTATCCTGCAAGTACCGAATATAATGACGAGCAGTATAGTGACGCGCAAGCCGATGAAGCGTATTTCACGCAAGGTGCTGGCAACGATCAAGCTTACTCTGATGATCCCTCGGCGGATCAAGCTGCGTACTACCTTTGAAGGCATCGTAGAGTTAGAACAAATCCGTTGGATTGATGAAGTCCACACTTATGAAGACGTCATCTATAAACTTGAAGACTCATATTCTTAGTTTATTTATTAGTACATTGGTTTCAGTTGTATTTCATTTTAAACTTTCATTCTACGTTCCGCTATGTTTGTGAAGTGAGTTTCCGCCTCACTTTACTTATCTTGATATCTTCCGATATCTGGTATCTTTTCCGCACTCTGATTATATCATTTATTCTTTCTTAAGTTAAATATTTTGTTTATAATGTTTAAACCTTAATTGTTTCTTGTTTATGATTATGTTATTGTATATGTGGGAGGATGATTTCCTCGATACTTGATCTTCGGGGCTGTGGATCACACTCTCGGGTATGCCAGTTAGGGTACCGGCTGGGGGGATGTGACATCAGCCCTTTTCACGAAAGCAGGGGTTCGTTTTCGGGTCTGATCTCACCAAGATCAACAAAAGGGTAGGCAGTGCAATAGAAGGATCAAGAACAACCAAAGAGAAACACTAATCTACTTTTATCATAGCAAGTGGTGAAGCATGAGTGAACAGGGAATCACTTACCTCAACCAGATCAACTATGAATGACAGTAGAACCTTTTGGGACTCTAACAGCACTTCAGAATTGCTTCCAGCACGTCTCCACAGCCGTTTAACTTCCAAAAACGGTAATCCCGAATATAATATTCATAAGATAGGCGAGGGTTACTATTTATAGGAGTCAGGGGGCAAAATAGGGCAAAATCCCAAAATCAAGACCAGGCGGTCGCTTGGTTTAATCAACTGCCACTAGCAACTGCCCCCAAATATATTGCTATACAAGGGTGCTTTGCTCAGGGGGTTGATGCCCAAGGACAACCTAACCCTAATAAAGACATGGGGGGAGGTCTTACCTTCATTCCGGACATCTCATACATCACTTGCCTTCCTGAAGTCCAACTACCAAGCAAGGCAGGCTCTTCAACAAGATAATCCAGATCCATGGGTTCAGGGTATGGATCATGGACTTCTATTTGGACACTCCACAAATTCACCTGGCTAGACCTTCGGGTTCTCTGACTTGCAATACGGATCCTGGGTTAGAAATACGGGGGTTGTTACAGGACCAACCGCCCTTGCCCAATTTTCTGGCAGATTCGAGATTTTAGTTTTAAACCCTATTTTATGATTCTCTAACCCCAAAAACACATTCTTTATGCTAAAAGGAGGCTGAGAACGGGGGAGAGAAAGGGAGCTCGTGATTTAGAAGTTCCTTCACTCATTGGATGGTATTGAAGAGTGAGAATGAAAGGAAATCGTGTGATAAGGTAAGGATTCGCAATTACCTTCGTAATCTGCCTTTTGGATGCAATTAAGATATGACCTCTTGTATTGATTGTGGTTTTCTTCATTGTTGGGATTCATTGAATGCTTCCTATCATCCCATCATGCTTCTCAACCTTTATAAGAATTGGTTCATGCAATCTTTTGCATTTGAAACCGATTCGAACCTTTCTGCGACGCCCGTTGACATTCGTGAGAGCCAATTTTGGGGGTTTTGTTTGAGAACCAATTGGGGTGTTTGAAAGTTAGTTTGGGGACCCTATTACCGTCAAATTGAAGATCCCAAAGTTCCGTTTCAAGCGGAGATCTAATTGGAGATGAATTTAGGGTTCTTGGCCAGCGCCCTATGTTTTGGGTGTGTGTCTTAGCCCATTTGATTCCGAACAAATCCCGACTATTGCTCATTAAGTTTCAATTGTTTTAGGGTTATTTTAGGTCAATTTGCACTCTCTTTTTGGTGGATTACTTTTGGAATTTGGAGAGAATTACAAGCTTGAAAGGTGAGGAATATACTCAACCATGTCTTGTATGAATGATGAGTTATTTAAATCTTCAATATTTTGATATCTTGTAATCTCTTCTAAATTGTGTGTGACTTTGCATGAATGGAAGGTAATGAATGTTGTACTTGTTTCTATTTCAAATTTCATAAATTGTTGTATATGAGAATGGTGTGAATGTGTGGTATTAATTTTAGGACCATGTCCTCTTATACTTATATACCAACTAGGGTTGTGGGATACTCCCATTATCCTAGTGCCCTTATGTATATGTGCACTTAGACCTAAGCTCATGAATGCTAGGTGTCTATAAGTGTTTGGCTAGATGACCCTAGGAGTACTACAACTCTTCTGGTAGGGGTGTTTAAACTGGTTAACCCGTGATGTCAGTGGCTGGGTCTTGTGAGCACCAAAGAGGCCCATTGCCATCATGGAATGGTAGGGTTGCATATAATAGATAAGGGCTCATGGGCGCTCAAGACCGATAACCAACTCAGTAGAGGACATGGAGAGCATCATGTCCATTATATGTGGATGATCATTGGTTAAGAAATGGAATCCAACAGATGCCTCCCGTTGAGGATCCCATTTTTAGGTGGATAAAGATATCGGACCAACAGATGCCTCCCGTTGAGGAATGATACCCGGACCATATGTAGTACGAGATCGTATGACTATGCATTGGGCCTAGGGTTGTCCTTGACACGCACCAGATCTCATGCCAAACGGTGATGTGAGAGAGTGGTGACTTATATCTCCAGCCATGGATTGGTGTGACTTTACCCAACAGCCGCAGAAAACCCAATAGACGTCTCTTGTTGAGGGAGGGTGACTGAGACCGTCCAAAGGAGACTGGTGTCTAACTTAATGCGTGTCTACCATAGAGACTTCATGATAGAGTTAGGAGCATAACATCATATTCACTCATTAATTATATTATCATCATTATACATATTATCATTGTTAGTCATAGATGTGTGGTGTGGGAATTTGCGGATGAATGCATGATATGCTGTTGAGTTGACATCACTGAGTTCTGTTGAATTCATTCCTTTTATATGCATGTGTCTTTTAGATTATATTGCAGGTTATCAGAAATCCATTCAATTGGAGGATCTATCACCAGCATATTATTATGAAGAAGCGAATGGAGAGGAAGTGGACTCTCATGGAGCTTCATGTCCATGCCAGGACTATTCCTATGGAGCTAGATTCCAATAGAGAACTAATTAGTTTAATTCCGCTGCAAAACTATTATTTCCCTTACTCTGATATTCATTTTGATCAACATTAGTTAATGGACAGTTGTAATCTTGATTATTCATGGACTTCGTAATTTTCACAATTTAATTTTTTCTTTTCTTGTCCTTTGATTTACTATATCATATGATTGTATGGATTTGTCATTGAACTGAGATCATGTAGTATATCACCCCCACGAGTATTCGGGCATGACTAGATTCGGCTGAGTGGGGTGTGACAACAAGTAGCATGACAAGTAGATTACTGCTGAATGGCTAGGTATTTCTGTAACACCACCAGCCTCAGACCAATGGTCATGATATGGATATGATGAACCTATTACCCCTTTACCTTGGTTTTGGTGAGAGGGTAGTGACCTATCCTTGGACTTTTGGTCATGACGCCTAAAAGATGGTTAGGAGCTGTAAGGGGTTGGCGACGCTCAAAACAAAATATCAAGCCATGAGAGGTCGATGTGAGAATGGACTTATCAAAGGAGATTGGTGATGATCTTAATGGATGTTTACTTAGATAGAGACTGGCATGGTTAGCATACTAGTATGCATCCTAGGACAGCACTACATTCTTCATCTCACTTTATTCTCATGTGTGCATATGAGTTCTTGGGCACTCACCCCTATGGGGAATATTTTTAGATATAAAGTAGGTTATGACGAATTTGCTGAGCAAGTGATCCCTACTTCTATGGAAACCTATGATGTATCGGCTGTGGAGGTCTACAAGTCGTATGATAGTTCATGTATGTGCATGGAGTGCTTATATGAAACTTAGTAGTTGCCTTAGGATTTCTTTTCTTTATTGGGATATGAGATACCTTTTAGGGATAGAGTTAGTCTTTTACATTTTGATTAAAAGATGTAATAAAACATTTATGTGCATTTCCTTTCCTTCCTTAAGATAGTTCTCATTCTTTATTCATCATATATGACTGATGAGTAAAAATAATAACAATAGACCAGTTGAGTCGAACCATGGTCAATCGGTTCGTCCCTATCAGGACCAGAGCGAGTAGCTAACCCAAAGGTTACTTGAGCATGAAGAAACCTAACCATTATGGAAGACCCAACCGCTATGGTAAGAGATGATCCCATCAAAATAGGAATAGGCGATCGTGCCGAGGAAGGAATGTGGAATAACACGGATTAGGGAAATAAAACCCTAAGATCATACGGTCACTGACAAGACTCAAGGATTAATCCGACGATCAAGGAAGGGAGGTAAATCCTATATAAACTAAAGCCTTTATGCCTAATAGAGGTAACTGAATAGTTCTTCTTCCATTCTATCTCTCAATTAAGCTCTACAACTAGCCGGAGCTCTGTGGTGTTCCAACGACTGACTTAGCCTTCGGAGGTGGCCTCTCGACCCCAGGGTCGAGCCACGTCTAACTTTGTTTTGCAAGTCATTCCATAAGAATCTCAAGGTTGAGCAGATTTTTGGATGCATCATTTGGCATTGTCTGTGAGAATCTTGATAAAAAAAAAGCCATCGTGTAAATCAGATCAAGAATGCAAAATCAACCTTTCGAATATGATAAACATGAGGTGATCGACAAGTTCCCTTGTGAGGTAATACTGCCTTCAAATTCCATTTTTGAGTAATCCAACCATAAGAAAAACAGAGATGGGTTTAGAGCGGCAGGTTTTTCTGTGATTCCTGCGCCACCAGAAAAACAGAGACAAGTCTAGCCGTTCGAGTATTATTGTTGTTGCTGCTGGTCGTGGTGCACATGGATAACCTGGACAAGTAGTATCAGGAGTGGAAGGCCTGATGTTGAAGTTTTTCTTCCTCATCGTTACGATCGTCGATTTCGCCTTCTTCATCCTATAGCTCAGACTGAAGCTGGAGAACGGCCATTATTGGGTCATGTTCTGAAGCCATACTGATGATTGATTATTGTTGGCTGCTATGTAATATTATATATATGAATTCAGATGAGAAACCAAAGCCCAGAAATCAGTAACGACCAAATTGGAGGTGGGTTGTGCCTATCGGAACTGTTCTCAGTCTCATCAAGGGAAAGAAACTTGGCACTTTGAATGCTGCCCATGTTCGATTGTTGGGCCCAAACTTTGTGGCTCGAGTCTAGATATGGAGAACTCACCAAGCTCCGGAATAAAATCATAAGATCAGAAGACCATTGTGTTGTAAGTTCCTCACATTCATTACTATCGATCAGGTTGTTAAGGTGGTCAATGGTGTGTAGACTGGCTAGTCTTGCTATTATCCATATGGTTTATGTGGTCCTAGTATTGGTCCACTTCCCTTCCTTTGTTGTCTCATGGTTCAATTACCTTCTTTACTTAAGTCTTGGGTCCATAGCTCTCCAATTGGAGCATGTTAGGGTTCCTTCTTATTATTACTTAACCCTTGTATGTGTTTATATAAAGCTAAGTCATTAAACAATTGGGTAAATCTAGGATGGGGTTTTCTTTTAGGGCACACCTATAAAATCCCTCAAAGCCATAACCTGGAAATCCATATTGTAGGTCCAAAAACACGAAGTGCAGGATGAAGGCAACTGTGGGCCATCCGAATTGAAACCATTGGATTTGACTTTGAACTAATGGAAGTAGATGAAGATGATGCTAAGTTGGGAACTTTGTCAGATTATGGAAGAAGGACTAACTTGAATGTTGACGGATTTTGTAGATGGATCAAGAGTACAATAATGACACAAGTGGAAGGTCCCAAAAAACCTAGTAAGACCCTTCTCCAAACCTAGTAAGCCGGCAAATAAGATGATGCCGATTGTCATCAATAGGAGCCGTCAATGTAGTCCAAACCTGTGTGCTGGTCACACCACTGGTCCTGACCTTCTCCAATGAATTCCGAAGATGCACCATGTAGGGAAAGGTCCTTCATACTGAAGCACGGTTTAGCTCCTTCCCTACAAAAGCATCTAAAAACATGTCCCCCGAAGGGTAAGCTCAAAAGAACTTAGCAAGTAGTTCACACACAATAAACATCTTCACACAATCCATAGAAAACATAAATGCAATGATATGAGACAATGAATATAAGCATGCTTCTAACTCTATATAAGCTAGTCTCTATTGGCAGACACGCTTTAAGTCATAGCACCATACTCCTTTGGATAGGTCTCAATTCACAATCCCTCAACCTTCCCTGTATCTTGGGTTCTCCGTTGGTAATTAGGTCCTACATCCTTCCCGGACATTCCATGGTTGGGGTTTAGGTCACCACTCTCTCACATCACCATTGGTATGAGTATTAGTGCGTGTTCAGGGTTAAACTTAGCCAAATGCAAGTCATCTACTGAGTCACATCTACTTAGGTTTAGATACGTCCATTCCTCGCTTCCCACAATCATTTTCGGTATCCTTCCCCCTAGAGTCACCCTCTCCTTCCCGGCTACGTAGACTCTTAACCCTATTGTTCATCCACAAATAGTAAATGGGAAGCTCTCATGTCCTCTCACAGGTTGGTTACCGGCCTTAAGCGCCCATGAGCCCAAGTCTACTACTGCAACCCTACCAATGAATCGCCCCCATAATGTGATTCATGTCCTCTCATGGGTTGGATACCGGTCTTGAGTGCCCACAAATCCCCATTGCTGCCACAGGTCACTTGTTCTCAATTCCCCTTCTGATAGGGTTAGATATGACAGGGGTTTCCCTAGCCAAACACTTCTAGACCAATCCTAGGTAGGTCAACCAGTATTTAAGGAAAGCGCTAAGGGGCACCATGGGAAAGCATCCCATACCACCTCCACTAGTGTCCAAAGACAGAAACGCCAAAAGGGCATTCCCCATTCCACAACTACAACCTAGGCATTCACATCATAGTCCAAATCACATTCACATCATTCAATAATCAATTCAATATGTAAATGAATCAGAATATGAACATGCTACTGTAATTACAGAAGTAATACAATGTTAAGAAAGTAAAACAACAGTAGCTAAGTCATGCATTCGAATCATGACACATCAAACATGTTAATATGCATATTGTGAGTGAACGTACTCACATCGAATTCCGAATCTATAATCTTCAAGTGAGAGATCAAAGAACAAGACCAAAATCACCTAAACAAGCTTAAACAAACATGTATTGAACATAAGGAACAAACCCTAACAATTGGAGACAAAACGGAAGCAAAACAGAGCAAAATTGGTGTCACTGACTCTATGGTTCGCTCAGCTGGGTCTATTAGGCTGATCGACCCACAATGTTCTGTACGGACAGAAAACCCTAAATTGGTCATAACTTCTTCATTTGAAGTCTGATTACTTCAAACTTCGAAGGGGAATTCCCCAGAAACATACTAAGACTATCTAAGAAGGTATAAGCATCAAACAAGGTCATTGGAATAGAATTTTAATCGAATCATAAACTAGGGTTTTTTACCGAAATTGATCTGTGGATTTCACGGAGAGACTAGAGAGAAAGGGGTCACTCTAGGAAAGAAAGAACAGTATTTCAAAATCAAGAATTAGCATTGGGAAGGGTCTAACATGAAAAAGAAATCAAGGTCTTCAAATGGATACCCATTCTTGAAGGTTACCCAAGAATTGCCCCTCGAAATCAACCCATAGCAATTTCTCAAAGTAATAGAGGGAAAAGGGATTCACCCAAAAAATATGGGGATACAAGGAAAAGTCATAACAATGGCATGAGACCTTCCTCTCAATCACAGAGGTAGATAGAGAACAAAGAGAGAGTAACTCATGGTCTCATGCCAGATCAAAATATAGAAAACTCACCATATGGTTTCAAGGAAACATAGAGTGAATCCCCATTCACTCTAAGCCTATGATGATCAAAGACTAGGCCATTACAGTAGTGTAATACCTTCCTCACAATCAAAACAATTAGAAGAAACAGTAGAGAGAGTAGAACTAGAGAGAAATAGATTAATTACTAACATTGTAAAAGAAGATTCAACGAAGAAACTCTAATGGATGCTTGGGGATCTTCCTTGGCTTCGAAGTGGTTCTGAGCTTCTTCCCACATTCTCCAGAGGTTTAGGAACATAATGGGGCTGAAATCCACGAAGTTCTAATATATAGATTATCAAAAACCCTAAAAAATAGAGTTTTACAAAACTGGCTTTAACCCTGTGGGTCTCTTAGCTGGGTTTGTCAGGCTCATCGACCCAGGCTGACAGCAAGCCCAAAAACAGGGATTTCAAGCTCCAAACCTCAAAATTTTCAATGGGGCTTCTCCCAACTCAACAAGTGACTTGCCTAGCATTGAGGGACCTTCCAAATCATGTCCAATTAGGCCTCAAGTCCATCAACCAAGCTCTTCAACATCAAGATGTGGTTTCTTCTCCAAATCAAACAAGGTTTTCAAATAGGGAACTCCATCATCAATCTCCATGGTTTCTGATTCAAACATCATGTCTTCCACTGAGATGGCCGACAATGTCTTCTTCCTTCACTTCGGGTCTTCGGATCTACACTAAGGGAGAGGTCTAACCTGACTTCCTAGGACCTTCCAAAGATATCAACATTGTACTCAAGGTCCAACTTCAAGGTCAAACATCAATCAAGTCACTTCTTCACCAAAACAAATAGAGTGTCCATGTGTAAGGTTAGGTGGGATTTCACAAAAACTATCCTAAGTGTTACACTATATATGTATCTTTAAGTAAAAGTAGTTCTTAAATTAAAAAAATCTATGTATCCCGAACGGAATAGATCAACTCATGAGTTGAGCTAATCTTGGTACTCGCAGTCGAGACACGAACATTCTTTAACGTGAACGTCATAGTTGCCAAAACCTTGTACAATGTATGGATCGATCACCAATGTCTCATATTCTTGGATCTCGGTAACATCTATATCTACAGCAAAATCTAAAACGATATTGTCCTCGGAGAGTGAGCTCAAAAGAACTTAGCGAGTAGTTTACAAACAGATAACAAATTACAAACCAAATCAAGACATTATATGATGCAATATGATATGAGACAAAATGCAAGAATGCAACTATACTCAAACAGATGCTAGTCTCTAATGGCAGACATGCAATTAAGATGGAACACCAGCCTCCTCTGGGAAGGTATATCGTGACTTTGATCTCTCATGGGTTGGTTATCGGTCTTGAGATCTCGGGTAAGGGGTCAAGGCATCCCTCTCGAACTATCACCATGGTTGGGGTTTAGGTCACCACTCTCTCACCACCATTGGTATGAGTACTGGCGTGTGTCAGGGTTATACCTAGCCCAGTGCAAGTCAACTACTTAGTCATATCAACCTAGATTCAGATACTTTCCCTCATGCATCTCACAATCATGGTTCAATATCCTTCCCTACTAAAGTCATCGTATCGTATGGCACCAACAAGTTTGGACTATGCTGACTCTTAACCCTATTGGTCATCCACATATAATGGACGGGAAGCTCTCATGTCCTCTCACGGGTTGGCTACTAGTCTTGAGCGCCCATGAATCCAAGTCTATAGTATGCAACCCTACCAATGAATGGCTCCCACAATACGGGTTGTCTACCGGTCTTAAGAACCCACACCCCACACTATTGCCGCGAGTCACTTGGCATCAATACTTGTGCCGATAGGGTGTGATATGATGGGGTTTCTAAGCAAACACAACTAGACTTTCTAGTTATGACATCTAGTGATTATGAAAAGTGACAAGGGGCATCATAAGATTGTGTCCCATACAACCTCTATTGACGTCCCAAGAGAAAAACACTCGAATGGTATCCCCCAATTCACAAACACAACCTACATTCGCATCACAATATGATTCTCATCACATTCTCAAGCCAGAAGTCATTCCAATTCCAAATAGTCACATATTGATTATATATGAATAGCATCATTAAACATCTATATTCTGAAATTATAGTCATAGTAATTATTCCTAAACCCTAAAACAACAATATGTAATCATATGTTCAAGTTCCATAACAATCAAGAGTGTAACTATGGTTATGTGTAAGTGAACATCCTCACCTTGCTATTGATTCATAACCTTTGTAATTAGGTTAAAGGGAGAGTTCACGCTTCTCAAAAAGTCCTAAAAACATGGTGGTTCAAAGTTAAAAAAACCTTAGAGGTATGGTGTTGAAAAGAGGAACAAACAACCAACTTGACAGTGGGTGGGTTGCTTGGGGCAACCAGAGCAATCAACCCAGCCACAAATCTGCCAAACCTTGGCGGTGTTTCTTGTATGGGTCGTTTGAGAAGCTTCTGTGTACGGACAACATGTGCTCAAATTGACTTGAAACTTCTCTTTTGGGTTCCAACCTACTTTGAAATTAATTAGAAAAATTCTGAAATCATGGTACGACATTATCTAACATACTTTGAAGATTAAATATCGCAAAAAGAATGAAAACCTATCGAATCCTATATTATGTTTTTTCCAAATTCTTACTACACAAGATTCATGGAAGAGCTAGAGTGAAAGATTCACTCTAGAGCAAAGAGGATAGGAGATATAGGTCTGAAATCATAATAGATCATGGTCTAACATAGTTAGGAGATCAATCAAACCAAAAAGGATGAAAACCTAATGGATCCTATATTAGGTCTTCTACAAAATCTTACCGCGAGATTCACAGAAGAGCTAGAGTGAATGGAAATTCATTCTAGAGCAAGGAGAATAGAAGAGATAGGTCATTACAGCAAGTATAAACTTTATTCTAGGTCTTTACAGTAGGTAGAAACAATCAAAAGAGGAGTACTAGAGCGAAAAAGATGAATACTAACCTTTTAGAAAGAGTAACAACGATCGGAACCTTGATGGACATTCCACACCTTGCTTCACCTTGGAGAGGGTTCTCTTGAGAAGTTCTGACGTTCTCTGATGGCTTTAGAACATAATGACACATTTTATAACAAAAATACATTAAATAGGGCTTCCAAAACATCAATTTCATAAAATACCCTTTTACCCTGAAGCGGGGTGGATCGTCTGGGGCGACTAGGGCAGGCAACCCACCCCTGGTACTTTTGCTTCAGGAGTGGTATTGATGCTCTGAGAGCCCTAGCTCATTCTTGGGTCCTTTTCTATGTTATAGAAGGGTCTTACTTGTTTTTCGGGAGCTTTTACTTGTGCCATCATTGTACTCTTGATCCATCTACCAAGTCCGCCAATGTCCGAGTTAAATCTTCTCTATATTCTAACAAACTCCTAACTTAGTATCATCTCGATCTACTTTCATTGGTTCAGAGTCTAATCCAATGGTTTCACTTTAGATGGCTCACAGTTGCCTTCTTCCTGCACTCCGAGTTTTCGGACTTACAATATGGATTTTTGGATTAGGGTTTTGCGGGATTTCATAGCTTCAACTCTTGCTTCTGAGGAATCTGGTTTAAAATTGCTTCTACTCAGGAAAGAGGAGTTCGACATTTAACCGGTAATGTCCATACTAGAATTACAATTGATTAAGGGAATCCACTTTGTCGAATATATGGTCTCATCGGATCTTGAGTTTCTAGGATCTTACGTTGCATGTTCTCCATTTGGAAAATAATATGATGTGGATCAAATCGTGGTTGTGACATGGTTGTATCTCCTGTTGGTTTTGAATCTCTAAAAGATGAGGTAATCATTCTTTGAGAACTCTGTGCTTTTGGCTAGTCAGCATCATCATCGTTGGCGGTGGCAATGTCACCTCCTTCATCTTCCTTTTCGTATTTTTCCCCCCAGAGTTTCTCTCTGACTTGCTTCAGCAGCTTCAATCACAGGTATCTCTTCATGTTGTTCAGGCAATTGAGCCATGGTTTTTTGCTCTTTTCCCATAGACGGTGCCAAATGTTGGTGTTTAATTTGCCGAGGTTGCAAACCACGATTTACACTAAACGATTCAGATCTGGTTCGATTTGATGCAAGCTTTGCTCACCTGCAAGATCATTGGAAAAAAACTATTAGAAATTGAGTTGATCAGTTAGATTGGCGTACCGTCTTCGACGACCAAGTCAGTAAGGATGAAGAGTGTCTGTTCCAGGGCTTGGGTGAGCTCAAGGATTTCCAACGTTTGAAAGCGAGAAGTTGCAGGATTTGAGTGAATGAAAGTGTCTTATCTTTTGTCTGTGTTTAATCCTTTTTATAGACTTTCCTTACTAACTAGGTCTTATTAGGACGGTCAGTTGAGTGTTTTGGAATCAATAACTATAATTAGTTTCCCGCATGGTTTTTAGTTCAGCCTCATGTCATGTTTGGACCGTCGATCTGTTTGACATGAATCGGTCGGTGATGGATGGTTTATTTGTAACTACTACCTTTGATTAGATTCCCACATGGTTTGTAGTTCAACCTCAGTCATGTTTGGACCGTCGATCGGTTTGACATTATCGGTGATGGATGGTTTATTCATAACATCTACCTTTCACCGTTTGCCGTTGAATGTAATCTTTCGCCTGCTCAGCGAACACGTGTCCGGCTAATTCATTTTAAAGTTTCGCACGTTACCAAAAAATAATCCGTTGACATATTGTCAGTGTGTGATCTCTCGGATCTTCACGATCATCTTATTTGCAGATTGCTGTATCTACTTACACGTGTACGGCAAAAGATCTTGTCCCTTTGTTTTTTGTTCTTTTTCAAAGATGTTGCTAGCCCCACCCGAATGTAATGAAATTCTCCTTATGTGTGGGTTCCATTTATTAACGATGCATTTGAAAAACAAATCTCATCCGTCGATCGGAGTATATGGTTTTGCGCCTTTACCACCAGGTTAAGTTGTTTGAAATCTTCGACCAAAAAAAAAAAAATGTTTGAAATCTATTTTCTTTTCATTTTTCTTATAAAGAAAATAGACATACAAAACTTTTGAATATTATATTGGGATGTCTTTAGGATCGTCTTCCTGAAACGAAAGTCTAAGCCAGAACACACTCGTCTGATTTTCTGAAAATTTGATTAACGAAACCCTAGAAAAGTCCTACGATTCCGCGCATTAGTCCAGAATCGTATCCGTCGAAATGTCCTTATTGAGGAAATCAAGAGTGGACTTTGTAATCATACCAAGAAACAGGTAGTTTAGTTGTCGGTGAATCTCAATAATTTCCTTCCGAAAGTCACTTTTGGATTGTTTTCTTCTTTGTTTCATTGACTTCCTTTGATTCTTGAGTGAGAATTTCTGTGCGAGTTATGCCATTTTCTAATTATAAATTTATCTTCGTAGATTCGTGTTGTTTGACTCATTTGTAATCATAGTTAATGGATCTGGAAATGTGTTATGTTTTCGATGGCTGGGATGACACTGAAAGCTTCAAAATTTTCTTTAGCTGGTTGCTTAGTTTCTTCTCTGATGAACGGAAGCTTATATGCTGACAGAATTGCTCTCTTTTGGAAGTGTACAACAGCTATTTAATTCTTTTAGATTAGACAGTTCTCATATTTGCTACTGATTTAGGACAAAGTTAGTATCTTGTTATAGTATAGATAATCTAGAATCCTTTGACCAGTCATAATGCTAAAATGTAAATTATAATATTTGCATGTGAGTTGAAAATTTCTCATTGGAGCTGAATGCTGGGCAATTAAAGAGCATGAACATGTGAAATGATTATGACCAACATGAGGTTGGACGACCTTTAAATGGATGAGTGGCGGTATCCAGAAGAACAGGACTCAATTCGTCATTTTTTAACTAAATGTGTCTGCTACCTGGATTTTATTCTTTTTTCAGCGCTATTAAAGAACCTATTAAACGGCTTTCTTCACTTCTCCTGGGGTCATTTGGGCTGAGTTTGCTGCTCTTTTATCTCCTTTAATCTGAATCATGTCAGTACTCCTTACTTGAGCATTCAGAGGCTTCTGTTGTACATGCTTCAGGGTTTGAGGTCTTATTAAGATATGGCTTTTTGTGTCACTGAGTCAAAATCAGAGGTGGAGTTAGGGATTCAACAAGTTTCTAGTTTTGGTTGACATTCTGGCATCTTGTTGAGATTTTGGTCTGCAATCTTTTGTCAGGTAAAACGTCACATACTACCTGATATAAATGCCTCAACCATTGGCAAAATTTAAATGGTCATGCTTTTCAAGCCACTGTTGACAGGTAGAAAGGAATGGTGCTAACTGCAACTATTAAATTTGGTGATACGCATGAGATCTCTCGTAATAAAGCATCAAAGTACCTTTTTTTGGGTGAAGGGAAAAAGCTAATAAACAATGAGTTGCTAAAGTTAATTGGTGCTTAGCACAGTAGTAATTCCAACATTTATAATCTTCGTCCTGCGGTGTGAAGAAAATTCTGGATATGTAAGTGCTTCACACTCCATAACTACACCAGTTAGTGATGCTCATGCATCAACGATCTTGCACAACTGTGTGATATTGGCATGGATCTTCGTTCAACACATGCAAGAGTCCATGCCTCCACCTGTATGGCTTTTGGATGTAATCCCACTTTGAGTGGGGTTTGATGAGCTACTGTATAAACTTAAAAGTAATTGAGCTGAGCCCCAGCCTTAACTGTCAGTGATCAGCATATTAAAACATTTTGCCTTCTCTTTTTGATGGTTACTGGTTTCTTGAACTTAAGCCGTTGGAACTCAATTTGTGGTTTAAACCTTGAGATTTGGAGTTTTTTGGAGTATCTTTCTCATCCTTGCTAACAAGGAATTTGGTTGCTGTAGGTGGAACCACTAAAGAAGCCTTTTTGACAAGGAATTAATATTATGCCGCATTTAACAGGCAAAGAACATCATATCTAGAAGGTAATCATTCATTTTAGGGGGGTTCTACATTGGCCATTTAAATGTCGTTGGAGTATGTTCTATGGTTTACGATTTCATGTTTTGAATGTATTGGTATCATTTTGTACTACCATTCATCTTCTTCTCGACTACCACTGGTTACTGATTGGGAGAACTAATTTAACAAAATAAATAGCTGTTACTAACTTAAACAAAATAAATATTTGTTACTAACTTAAAAAAATAAGTATCCTTTTTGCCTATTCATTCTGTTTATTTCTTGCATGAATGCTTTCCACTTTTCTTCAGTCTTACTTCTTTATCTAAGGTGCATATGCTCTAAGGGCCTGTTTGGTTACTTGAGTCTGTAGATTTCAAAAATTTAGAGATTTCAAATCTACAGACTTCAAATCTCTAGAGTCATGGTTCGTAAAATTAACTGTTTGGTTAGTTTGAATTTTTGGAATGAAATTTCTAGATTTATCCTAAAAAAATATTTATTGAATTATGGTTCAAATCTTTAACGCTTTGATAGTATGGGTGAAATCTCTGGATTTCACCTCATACCCATAAATCTACAGATTCACGTTTTTAGTGTAAAAATGTGAATCTCTAGATTTCATGAATCTAGGGATTCACACAACCAAACAGGTAAAAATCTCCCATTTGTGAATCCAGAGATTTGAAATCTCTGGATTCGCTTAACCAAACAGGCCCTAACATAATTATATCCTCTCTTAAAAGCATGTTAAAAGTTTAATTAACCATTGTATGCCATCTTTTATTTGACATACCTAATTTTTATCTAGTTAGATGTATGTCTCCCTGATCCCTTATATATTTAGTATCCTCTCTGTAAATATTTATCTTTAATCTCTCTCTCTCAAACAGCTAAAGTGGCTTTGTCAAATGCAATGCTAATCGACGAGATGGTCTTGTAAAGATGTGTAGTCTCTTCCTTGCGAACCTTTGTTACTCAAAGTTATAGCATTAACAATTCAAAATCTGATTCTATTGGTCTTTTTAATGTGACTTGTTCTTCCATTATGGTGGTGGAACCTGAGCCTATGCTGCAGTTTATTACTTGCCATTACAATGTATCCAATATTGGGGAATATTGCCTAATTTTGTCATATATCTCAGTGATAAGGAAAATTGCCCCCCTCCCCCAGATGATGCTTGTGCGGAAGCCTTCGGCACTGGGTTTTAGGGGTGTAAACGGATCGGATAGTGGTAATACCATATCGGCATCCTATTATTTTCGGACGAATTCGAATAATATCCTACCGGTTTTCGGACGGATTCAGTTGGATTCGGATGATAATTGGATAGTTATTTTCTTAAATAGGTTCTTCGAAATTGGCATGAATACAAATTAAATACAAGTTTTTGACTACTTGTTGACATCTTTACCATTTTATTTGTGAGGTTAGGTTCGAAATTTAAGAATTTAGCTACTTTGGTAGTTATTTTAGTAAGAAATCTAGAAAAATAGTCACATATCTCAAGTAAAAAATTATAAAAATAAGAAATAAATCCAAATAAGTAACTTAATCAGATAATTTTATTGAACGGATAATAATCGGTTGTAAAGGGGTATACCATATCCGCATCCTATTAGTAATCGGATGGATTCGGATACAGCTAACGGATGCGAATGCGAATTCGGGAGTGGATTTTGGATATCTATTTACACCCCTATTGGGTTTGCCCTTTATTGGTCATATTTTTTAGCGATAATGTTTTAATGGATCTTGTAGCTTTAAGGGTAAGTCTTACCCGAGTATGAAAAATTGGGTCAGCATTTCAGAAGTTGGTAAATACTGCTACTTTCTTCTTTCTTTTCCTTTCTTTTTTTTTTTTTTTTTTTTTTTTTGGGGGGGGGGTGGTGGTGGTGGTAAATGCCACTACTTGTTCTTTATTTGAGATAAAAAGTTCATTGCTCACATATCTTCCCTTACATGGATCGCATGCTTGTGACACTGGATCAAATGGTGCTATAACACATGCTTCCCGTAAATTGTGTCTTTTTATTTTTTTAATTTTTTAACTTAAAAAGGACATTTTTTATGCAGTTTGATCAGACCTAATGCATCTATTTAGCCTGTATTAATGGGCCCACTGGTGGTATGTTTAGAACCTAATTTGATGTCTGTAAATAGTTCAGATCAGATTTCAGCTTTAACAGTCAGATGTTATCTAACAAGTGACATGGCCAGATATAGATCTAGATCTAATGGTTAAAATGAAATTAGGAACAGTAAATATCTGCAAGAGTTGTTTATTTCCATAGTACTTGTATGCACTAAAGTACTGTTGACCCTGATTCCTATAGGTTGGCCTGTGTTGTGTTGTCAACTTGTCACGTCTGCCTTGGATGCATGGTCCACTACCATGTGGACTCTTTTGTTGTTGTTCCAGCTTTCAAAGTTCCAACTTCCAAGTCATTACTTGGAAATGCCTAGCAGGAGTTATTTTGCAGCCTGGGAAAATGATAATGCCTTTTGAGCTGTCAGCTACACTATCACTTGAACATTCCTCAGTCACTTTCTTGTGTGACTTAGCTGTTTAAGAGGAAGGGGAGGCTCTAGTTGAAGGCATATCTTGGGAATCTCATGTCTGTGGATTAGGCTTCAATCCTTATTATTTGGCAGATTTTTTTAGCTGCATTTGGCATGATTTGTACTTTTCATATAGAGGGTCTCACTAAGATGCTAATATTTAGTGCAGTTTCATCATTACTGCAGGTCTTCCAAATGCAGTTGGTGTCAAATTATGGTCAAACTGAAGATGTTGCCGAAACAGAACCCATTCTTAATCAATCAGACACTGTATCCACATCCAAGGAATTCCCATCATCATGTGAAATTAGATTAGTGATTGGTGATTCTTCTGATGCTGGCGACGATCGGCCGAGTCTTGATGGTGATGAATGTTGCAATCTAGTGAACGTGGACCAGCCGCAATGTCGGATTTGCCTTGATAATGGAGGTCCTTACTACCTACTGTGATCGGTATCTTTTTCCTCTCATAGGAGCCCCATCTTCTAGCCAAGATGGTGTATATTGTTTCTTTGAAGATAAGTACAGTGTCTGGCATGACATGGGGAACTTGTGGTTGTGGATGATATCAGTTACATGAATTTTGAGCAAGTTATGAAAGAGAAAGATTGTTTTGCAGGAAATTGATATTTATTTTGTATTATTGTATTGAAATAGTTATCTTTCCATGCATAGGCGAAGATTTGATAGCACCCTGCTATTGTAGAGGAACACAAAAGTACGTTCACCGATCATGTCTTGATCATTGGAGATCAACTAAGGTAAATAAAGAGAATTCTTGCATGTTGTTGATATTCTAGAAACTGGCCATGTAACAAGGATACTTGACGCACATAGACAATTAACTCCCCTGATATGTTGATGTAGTTATGCATATCTCATTAATAGATGCTTGTCCTCTATGCATGTATGGACTGATTTTTTTGTCTATCAACTGGGTTTCTTTTTCCAAATTTGACTTCGGTAAATGCTTTGTTATATATTTGTTGACCTTGTGCAACATACTTATTTGTCTCTTACGGAAATTGACTCATAACTTTTAAGGAAAAGAGAAAGCTACTGGGGCAAGTATGGTGTGCCGCCCCTATGCCCAGACATAGGGTTAGTGAAATGACAGTCACACCACGTTACACCTTTCTATGCGGTTGTGGTGGTCATTTCGCTTGCTTCAGTGTCTGGGCACAGGAGCATGTTACATGCACCCAGGTAGCCTCCACCCCACCCCCAAAGTTTTTAAATGTATCATCTCCGACAAGATTATTTGAGACTAATATCTTTAGTTTCTAAACGTTATCTTATCCATAGGACTAATAGTAATATCTGGGATATAATAAATCTACTTTCTGGATATATTTTACTCTCAAACTTTTGGAAGACTGGAAAGTTCCTTCGAAATATAAATCAGTGGGAACTGGGATGGGAAGTTGCTGAAGATGACTTGTGATTTTTATCTGAAGGGTAGGGTCCTAACCAAGCCAGAACAAAGTGGATATAGGTATTTGTCGACATGTTTGGCTACTGATATCTGCTATTTTCATACTTTGTACTTGTAGTTTGTTCCAACTTCCAAGAGAACTACGGCATTATTTCTTGGTCGACAGTTTGAGCTTTTTTACTGTCATCTTAGGCAGTACAAAAGCTATCAATTTGGAATATAACTTTTTGTTTATTGACATGTTCTGCATATCCATCATCATTTTTTTTCCTGTTTATGTTTTTAAGAATGCAATTAATTTCTAAACTGCTATGTTTTTTTGAATGCCAGGAGGGCTTTGCTTTTGCTCACTGTACAGAGTGCAGAGCAGTATTTATTTTACGAGCAAATGTGCCAGCAGATCGCTGGTGGTTGAGATTGAAATTTCAACTTCTTGTTGTTAGGGACCACGCTTTCATTTTTATTGTTGTTCAGTTGGTAAGATAATTAACTTTCTTGTTCCATATTGTTCTTTTGGTTCTTCCACGACCAGTTTGGTTTTTCTTTTTGGGTGAGTTCCTTGACTAATTTAGTTGAACTTGCATAGTTGTAAAGGTTACTAGGTGAACCTAGGTGTTGCTGGACTGGGCTTAGACCTTTGCAGCCATGTAGTATACATGATATGCTAATAAGCAGTAACTTTATATTAATATACTTATATGCAATAAAAAGAAGCCATATCAATACATAATTATGCCAATAATTTTTATTTTTTGTCAGCAGCTGAAAATTATGCCAATAATGACCTGATATGAGAATAACCAACCTATGTAAACTTGCAAAGTGTCAAAAACTGATATATTATGTGATGGTATGATAAAAGGCAACACACGATTACTTGGCAGTCAAGGTGACACTGGCATCCAAATCAGAAAATTATTATTGTTTCGGTAATCGAGTCCAAGTTAAAGTAAAGTTTTATTTCAGTTTGAATAGGTTTGGCTTTTGTTTCCGACTCTTTAGTAGCTGCTTATAGAGTCTTAACTGGACAGAATTTTCAGTTTTCAAAGAGAGTTTCATGAATTGATACCTTGGCTGCCAAGAGCTGCATCTGCTCTTCTGACCTCTCCTCCCCGGCTTCCCTTTTCAAGATTCTATTACCTGTTGTATTACTCTGGTTGTATTTTTCTTCGCTCCTCTTTAATGTAGCTATAGATTGAATAGGATCAACTAGGGGCTTTCCAAGATCTCAATCAGAACCAACTTGAATTTGGTTATTAAAGCATTCCTAGTTGGAATAAGATTGAGGAGTAAAGGGTAATTGCATAAAATCAGCTGATTAAATTACAGCTAGTTTTGAATTGTTAGGAGGATATGGGAGTGATATGGTCCAAAGTGGATGAAGATCCAATGGTTGGATTGGGCTCTGCATTCTCTTTGCAAAAAACACGTGGTGAATGTCCTTGTAAGAACCTTGATCGAACGCCAGATTGAATGGATAAACCCTGCAATAGCGCTCAGTAGTAGCCTGTAATTACTCACTCTCTCATGTACACACACTGCAATTGGAGGGAATAGGAAATACAATTGGAAGTACTATGAGTCTATGATTGGTTCACTGGTGTTGAAACCACCGAATTTTTGCAAGATTTCACTAAATTTTGAACTATGGAGGTAAGTTAAGCCACTGGTGGACATAAGCAAGAAAAAGAACTATCTGGGTTAACCCTTACCATGAATACCTAACGACAACCTGCAGAGGGTATGGAACTGGATTTAGTTTGATTCTCTACCATTGCCAACAGCTTCTCAGTCATAGTAGTGGTTCAGCCATGAATAGAGAAGGCTTTCAGAACAAACTTACAAATATGGTGATTCTCAATTGCAGAGAAAAAAGGGTGGAAACTAGAGGACAATCCAGCATAGCAAACAAAGTTAGATATAGGATATTGACCTCCCCTTAGGATTTTGTGAAGAGGAGGCAAAAAGGTGGAGTTCATCGAAGCAAGGATGGCAGCTGCTAATTTATGACAACAAGCTTACACTTAATTATAGAGGATTTCAGAAGGATGTGGCAACAAAAGGAGGCTGTGCTATTACTTAGTGGAAGCACACTTCTTTTTTTTTGTTGGGGGGGGGGGACTAGGATTCAAACAGGACACTGGATCAGTAACATAGTACTTAAGCTCAAATAAGTAACAACAGAACCCTTATGGGTGTGAGAATACCTGGCAAAAAAGATACTCAAGAGATCTAAGATATAATTTGGAAACCTCAACATGTTGATCTCAAAATAAACAAACACTACCAAAAACATGAGGTGGTAGAACAAAAAGAAGGGTAGATGAAGATAACAAAGAATACTGAATACCATTATAAAACAGATGAAAGCTTATGTTCAATAAGGGATCAGACAGCTAAAAACGGCCAAAGCCTTGAAAGATTTAGTCACCTTCATTTGAAATAAGAGGGAAAAGTGGGTCTCGATTAAATGTCTGTTTTTCTGCTCAGCTACATTGTTCTGTTTGAGGGTTTAAACATATGAAGACTGATGAATATTATCATCAGAAACCATAAATTCATTAAATAGAACGGACAAATATTTCTTTGCATAGTCACTGTCTTACTGTGATACCCGAAAACTTTCCATGCCTACGTGGGATAGTTTTAAAAGCGTTGTTTAGTGACTTTCATGTCTTCTGCTACTGTAGGAAGAGACAGACAGTTATTTATGCCTTTTTTAAGGAAGTGAAAGCACCCTTCCCCCAGTTCTAGGATGCGTAGTAGCTCTAGTAAGTCTGTTGTTGGATCTGGATCAGGATGCGGAGTTTGAGCTGCGGGGTGAGGGAGAGATAGCTGTCTATCCCATTCCTTCTTTGGTTCAGTCTTTGGTAGTAGGTGCGATATTGAAGGAGTGTTGGGCTAAGGACTGGAGCTTTATTCCCACTCCCTGTAGTATGTCTTCAGTAGTTTGCTTGGAAAGTAGTCTATTGTAATAAAGAGCATAGTGCTTCACAGGTGAAGGCGCAGGATATGCTTCTTCCCTTTATTGCGGCTTTGTCATTTTCACATAGATGTTATATGTAAAAAATCCTATTCCCCCGATCTCTACTTCTGCTAATGAATGCTAGAATTGGGATATCGACAAAGAGGGTAGACCGTAGAGGGTTCAACAAAGAAAAGCAAAAAAACGGATGCGCTACGCGCAGCCTTGTAGTAGGGCCACTGCTTTGTTGCAATGACTTTCTTGCTGGGGCGCTCGGCCGTTGCTTGTTCGCTGGTGCGTGAATCCCTTGCTTGTTTAGGAACGATATCTGGAATTTCTGTATGGGAATATATGCGATAGATATCCCTTGAAGGAGAAGGAGGGAATGGATTTGTTGAGGGAGAATCCCATCTGTAAGGATCTCACCTTGCCTGCTGTCCTGTTCCAAAACTCTATAGCTCTCCCTTCTTTTTTTGTTAAGCCAAATTAAATAGGTACATCCATAATGGAAAAGATGGAGGCACGTGCGCATACGGGGATGAGGTCACAGAGGACACCCTTGTTGCTTGCTTTGCTTGGGCAAGATTCATCCCTTCTGATTGGAATGGAATCTTCCACCTATCACTATCAGTATTGCTGTCTCAACTCTCCATTCTTCAAAGGTCTGTAACGGGGGGCTTTTTTAGTGGAAAAAAAAAAAGCATTTGGAGGGCACTGATTGGATTATTAACAAAGGTGGGGTCAAGGAAAGATCGAAAATACGCGTTATTTGCAGGCGTAGGAGTGGTGATTCCTACTGAAGTAGAATCAGTAGCCATTCCTGTCGTTGTTGCACTTTCATGGGGAGAGTACACAGGCGCTCGTATAGAGCCCTCTTTCAATCGGTCAGTATCAAAGGATTGAAAGAGGTCTGGCTAATCAATTGGTTGAGAATGGGGTTCCACTGTACAACCAGGAATCTTTCCCTTCCCTTCGTTCTCCCCTTCCTGTTCATCTGGAAGGAAGCGGAAATCAACCCCAAACAATTGGTAGTGAGTGATGTTCTAGTTCTTTGGTAGCTAGCTTTCGTCTAATAGAGAGAACCTAACTCTCCTAAACAGCAGGCAACAAAGCATTGTAGATTTGTGTTGTATATGTGGAAGCGAGGGCAGAACAAGGAGGCAACCAGCGCGGGTGGGACCTGTTGAAAAGGGGGTTTGTAGAGCAAGTAACCAGGGCGCCAGAGGTGCTATGGCTTTGCTACCTTGAGTTTTAGCTCCTAGTTTGGAACTATGGTAAAGTAGTCTCAACGCTGCCTGCCTTGATTCCCAAGTCACAGCAGCCTTGCATAAGTAAGCATGGGCAATAGAACAGAATGGAATGGTTGTTGCATTTATCCAAGCAAGGAGCGGGGTAGTTAACTCGCAGAAATGGGAATGCAATGTCGAAAACAGTGTAGGAATATCAAATTGAGTACATGTTTCAGCTACAAAACTGCTCCTGTAGAAAATAATTGAGCATAATGTTTCCTAAAATAAATCCAGCTAACTTTTGAATAATCATCAATGGAAGTAACAATGTGGCAAACCCCTAAGTAGAAATAATAGACACGGACCCCACACATCAGAGTGCACCCTTGAAAACTGTTTGCTAACAAGAGGAGTATGGCTCACATGGTGAAAAGGTTGTATCTCATGCACAAGGTCCTCAAATTTTAGCAGGGTCAGATGTTCAATAGCTCATACGGTTAAAGGTTCATAAATCGATAAGATTCATAAGATAAAATAGAAAGAGAACAGAAATGATTATCCAATAATTTGACTCTCCAATGAAGAATGACCTAAATGGTAGCGAATTTGGCGGGGCATGGATATTGTTGGAACATGCCATTGAAGACTTCTACTTGTTTGGATAAAATCCCTGAGAATCCTAACCTCTACCCATTGTCTTCTTTGTTGTAAAATATTGGGAGAAAAAAATCAAGAAAAGAAGGTGACACCATAACTATAAGTAGGAAAAAAAAGAACTAAATTTGTGAAGAAACAGTAAATGAAGTTAGGTAAGTAAAGAATTGATGACAATGAGAGGAATGATTAAGATGGAAATTCTTTTGCTATTAACTTTAGCATAAGAGCCAACAGTTCGGATGAAAATTGAGGTGGGAGAACAAAAACAGAAAATATACTTGAGATCCCAGTCATTTGGTCCAAGGCACCTGAATCAGTGATCCGGGGCAGAAAACAAATGACAGACAAGTGGAGTTCTCTGTCTAATCACAACTGGAAATGAAGGTCTATGATTATTAAGAAGTCTAAAACTGAGTAAAGCACTTATAATCCATACCTGACATCTTTACTCTTAACCTCAGGTTGCAGTAGAATCTAATGTATTGGCAAAGATGACAAACTAACCAGGCTTACCTGGAAGTTTCCTGCAAAATTGTTGGATATGTCTAGGATGACCCCAGTGATGATATTTTTTCATCCTCTTGAATTATCTGAAAGGCTTTGCGAACCAGTGTTGCCAGACATTTTCCAAAATTTCCTGCATGACCATGACCAATTGACCCCCCCTTGAACCTTGTCTGTCAGTGGAACCATGGTCAGCTGTGATTCTGTGAAAGATGCAAGGTCTAAATTATCAACTGGAGTATTGTCATCAGAACTTTCAAGAGACATGAAAAACCCATGAGAAAGTTTAAGATAATATGGTATCCTTGTCACTATTGAGGATCTATTAACACCAAGACTGCCAAAAAAATCCGTGATGGCAAGCTGCTCATGCTGATTCTGCATTTGATTTACCTCTGAAGTAATACGAAGTTTGGAGCTTAGAATCTTCATACATCTAGTTCAAGATCAAAATATTGGGTTAGAGGACGTCAGGACAATCCTTCTGAACAACTCTATGTTACTTCACTGACAACTGATAAATACATGAGAGATTGTTTTGTCTTGAACACAATATGTTTAAATATTCCCACAGTTCTTTCATAATATCAATATGAGTTGATCAACAATATGTTCCATTAAGTTTACAAATCTGACCTAATATACAGGTATATAGTTTCCCACTTTCCCATGTGTCATCATCTGCAGGAAGTGCTTTTCCAAATAAGTCTTCTGCCCACAGCCAGTCAAAGCAAATTTAACAAATTTTTTTTTCCATTGATGGAAGTTTGCAGCCCTTTCTAACTTTTTGTCCAGCATCCGCTGAGAAGATGAAGACGTCATGTCACGTCTGTAATAATACTTTTTGATCCAGCTATCCAGGAAAAACACATTAGAAACTGAAAAAAGGCCATGGTGGTGTCTTACAGATATGAATATGCCAAGATGAGAACCAATCAATCAAAAAATGGCCTGATCTTTCATTAACTAGACTGTTGACAAACCAGAGGATAATTAGTCCTATCCCACAATGAAGACACTTCGTTCACAGAATCAGATAAGCAAAGAGAACTACCCAGAAGTTCAAATGCAGCTACTCTCCCCCAATCAAAAAAAGCCAAGAAGGAATTTAGTGAACTGGGCAACAAGTGTATCGATTCAGCTTAGATTCAAAATCTGTGCGGCATGTATAATGATTCTTCAAGAAACAAGTTGATTCCATATTGGGATGACAGAGCGTCAATTTTAGGAACAACTACCTCTTAAATAAAAAGACAGAAGCAAAATAAAATTGCTCAAGCAACTGAAAAAGGAAAGTCTGGTTCTTCTAAGACCAAGAACTATTCTCCATAAGCTCCAACAAACAGCATAGTGCTGCTCCTCAATCTCAACTGATACAAAAATATGACTTTGAACTAGCTTCCACAGATCTTTTCCATATAAAAATTGAGCAGATCTTCAGAAGCAGAAGAAGAACTAATGGAGACTATCTCCTTGCCTTTTTTGCCTTTTATACCCTTATCTGACAATAACTCAATAAGCTATGTTGCCACTAAGTGCATTGATATATGGCATGGTGACTTGTGTAAGATGTATGGTGGGTCAATGTACCATAGTTCTAAATCTTGGAAGATCTTGGGTAGATTTAGAAAATTCAATAAGTTTGAGCTCCTCAAGACAAATTTATAACCAAGACGATGAATCTGCACTAATCTGAATATCTTGACTAAGGCGAGATTTCGTACTTCTGTACTGCTTTGCCAACATATTAGAAAATGGCACACTACGCACTGTAAAAAGGCGATAGCTGGAAAGAGAAGTGGAGAACCTTGGTTCTTTTACTTTTTTTGGTTATATCATCACAGAGACCCATTGGGTTCAAGGTTTGAGAACTCAAGTTTGACCAGCTTGAGACTGAGATATGGTCAATACTGGGTGGAACCTAGGATCTTTTTCTAGCCAACTTGAGGAGGTAGCTTTGAGGCCCAAAATGGTCTTTTTCTTATTCTGATGTTATATATGCAGCCTATTATTCACCTTTTACGCATATTGCATGCACTATTTTAGGGAAGAAAAACAATTTAATGGTACTTTTGGCTGTTTTCTCCCAAGTTTGATTGTGTATTTTGTTCTTGGACATTGAATAGAAACCAGGACTGCCACTTATTCATGCGAAATATCATGTAGGTACATTTTTTTACTTTTTATATTAGGATAATTACTATTGCCTCCTCTGTTATAGCTTAATTTCACTTTATCCCCTATACTTTTTGAAATTACTAGTTCAACCTTAGACTTTACCTATAATTACTGTTGCCCCCCTACCGTTAAACTCTGTTAGTTAAGTGATGACGTGGAATTTTTTTTAATTATTTAAAAATTCCAAAGTAACTAAGCTTTTATTCTACTTATTTATACTTTATATTAAATTACTTTATTACCTTAGTAATTAGGAAAAAATTAACCCTAATTTGTTAGTTCCTTATTTTTTTAGCTTTTTATATTTACTTTTCAATTTGGTATTATTTTTTAGTTTTTGTTATTTACTTTCCAATTTGATGTTATCAATTTTAGGAAGTTCCTACCTCCATTAGGTTTCATTTATTTGTTATCTAATTTGACGTTATCAATATTAGGAAGTTCTTTTTCTTAACTGAAAAAAAACAATAATTTAGGTAGTCTTTTTTTTTTTGAATTCAAAATGATAAGAATACAAGCGCAAAATTGGTACTTGATATGGTTTTTTCTAAATGAGGATAGTATTGTGTTTTGACTTTTTAACTCTAGAAGGACAAAATAGACATTAAACATTCAAATGTAGCAGTCTCTTAACATTGTTAGAACTGAGGAGGGCAACAGTAATTTCATAAGAGCAGGGTGCTATTAATTAAGCTATGATATAGGGGGGCAACTATAATTATGCCTTTTATATTTGTTATTTCAAGGCTTTCCAGCAAATCCAGTGCAGTTGAATAAATGCTTTAAGTAAATGAAATAATAAAATATAAAAGCATTTCTTAAATGATATTTGGCATAAATAAGTGCCTTGGGGATTACTGACACATATATAGTGCTTGCCATGATTTCTAGCCAGGTTTCTACAAGTTCTGATTGGGATAAATACTTAGTATAGGTTTTCAGATCTAAACTTGCGAAATATGGTTGGGACATGTCTACGGGTCTAAATTAGTTTTTGTTGTGTTGATAAGATTCTTTTAAGGTCACAATACATGTTAGTCTTTGTTTTTTGTGAAACTGAGATATCTCAAAAAACTTGTAGTTTTGACTTAGGTTTAGTTCCAAGATGGGGATACACCACCAGGGGTTAAGACATCTCTATAAGGAGATCAATTCCATACTGTGAAAGATTTGGCTTTGTTCAATTATTTTGATAAAGTTACTGTTTCCTAAATATGAGTTCTACTTGTTTTAAGCAGTAGGTTTTTAAATTTTTATATATTAGATGTTGATCTACAATCTCATGATGTTGAAAATTGTTTTCCTGAAGGCATTTATTATACTTCTGGTAATAAAAAAACAATTTTCCTGCACCTGAAATGGGAAAAAATGATTTTCCACTTAAATATATTTGTTAAGCCTAAAAATGCCTTCTCTTGAAGTTTCGAGCTAATTGTGGCTATTTTGTCTTTGAAACATCATACTGAAACAAAAACACAAAGCATAAATTCGCTGAGATCTTGTTGGTCTCTACTTTGTTAGAAAACCCATTTAAAATGAATTTACGAGCCTTGAATGGTACTGAATTCCCAATTACATTGGAGTCATGTTGATGATCAACCTTTCGCTACTTGGAGACAGGAATAGTAGTTTAGTTTCTTTTGCAAAGCCTTGAACTGTGGACATAATAGAAATCACATCTTGAAGATAAACAATCATATGGGGCAGTTGCTTGAGAAGCCTGGTAACTTTAAGAAGGAAGCTGCCTTTTCACTAATTGTTTTGGGACCAATATGGCTGAATTTGAGTGCTTTCCACCCAAGAAAGGGGGCTTGTTTGCTGTTTAGCAACAATGTGTGGATGAACTGTTGTCTGAGGTAGAGGTAAAAGATTGGTGATGGGTTTGGAGGAGGTTTCATAAGCATTTGGGGAGATAATGTGGGATGAGTTAATGGCAGCAATCGTGTAGTTTTATTGAGACTTGAATGGTTGATTGTGCCAAATCCTATGAATGCCACATTCATTACCTTGAAACCTAAGAGATGAGGAGTCCTTTGCTAGGTATTGTCCAATTTTGCTTTGCATAATCTTATCTCCAAAGTTTTTACAGAGGTTATCACAATTAGTTGAGCCAGGTAACTGGGGATGTGGTGCATGCTAATTAGTTTACTTCTACGGAAAAGGAAGATCCATTGTTGACAGTATTTTGGTTTGCCATGACACTGTGAGAGGGATTGAGCAGAAGGCGGCTTTGCAAACTCGAATACAACCTCGAGGGACTAATTAGGGAGGGGGAAGTCCAATTATGGCTTTTGAAGGGAGTGGTGATGAGTTGCCATTTCTGACAATGGAGATGGCAGCCATGAATTCAATATTGCACACAGAGGGGTCTGCTTAAGTTGTCGATCCTATCAGATCAAAATTGGCAGTAGACATACTAATAGGCAGCGGTCAAGGCCATGGAAGTCACGAGACATTTAAGATATAATACTTCAGGGTTGTATGGCAATGTTTCTGTTCCATTTCCCTGTTTTTAGGTGAGAAACAGTTTTTCCTGTTTCTATGGAAAAAATAAGGCTTCCATGACACACATCACACACACACACACACACAAAAAAAAAAAAAAACCCGAATGAAATAGGTAAAAACCCTTTGAGTTTTTAGGGTTTCAAAATAGGAGGTTATGCTTTGATGTTAAAAAGACAAGAATGCCCCTTCTTTTCAAGAGAAGCGTTTTCCCTTTTTTTTTTTTGGGTTAGAAACACCAATTTAGTTTCTTAAAGTGGGCTCAAAATTGTGCCAAAGCATTGGTTCGTTTTAAAAATGGAAAAAACACAAGAAATAAGCTGGATTGCACATACATGTTTCAGTTGTTTCTGTTCCAAAAATGCAACAAGCCACGAGAAACAAGAAACATGAACGTTGCCATACAACCACTTCACTGACTCTATCCTTCAATAAAAGGAGGTTGTGCTTGTGTGGAGACTGTAAGTGGGAATCAGGATTTGTTGGGATGATGGTTTGATTGCCATTTATGGTAGGAGTTTCTTCCCCTTCTTTTCAGGGGGGGTTCCTAGAAACTGCCTTCTGTGTACATGTCTCTTTATTACTACAAACTTATTCCAACAGGAAAAAAAAGGAAAATAAAAGAAAAGGGAAAAATAAGCATGCAAACAAACAAAATCCCTTTTTTGTGTTAATCATGGATGGTTTAGTTAGAGACATGCAAGATGTCTCTTTATTAATACAATCATATCAGGGAAAGAAAAGAAAAAAGAAAAAAGAAAAAAGAAAAAAGAAAAAAGAAAAAAGAAAAAGAAAAAGAAAAAAAGGACAAACACACACAAACAAAAGCCCTTGCTTGTGTTTATCATGGATTGTTTACTTAGAGACATACAATATCAGGTTCTTTGGTGTATGCTTTTTGCTTCAATGTTGTGTTGGTGGATGAGACAAAAGCAAGGAACTTTGCCAAGTTAAAGAAATGGAGGTCGACCTTCGGATCAAAAGGCCTTGAGATAAGTAAAATAAAGATGGAATACATGATTTGCAACTTTAAATACACTATGATGGTGAAGGAGGCAGACAATGTTTGATTATATATAGATATCTTGCAGTGATTATTTTAGATATTTAGGCTATATTGTAGATAAAGTGATACCGGTGATGTTTCCCAAATAGTTAATTATAGGATCAATGAAATGTATAGATGCAACTGGCATATGTGTGATTTGATATATTCCTTTGAAGTTCAAAAGGAAAATTTGTAAGACTGCCATTTGATTGGCTGCAATTGGCTATTATACATGGTGCAAAATGTTGGGCAATTAAGAAGCAAACATGTAGATAAACTGAAGTGGTGGAGATGAGGTTGCTGATATGGATGTGTGGCAAGACTAGGAAGAATAAATAAGGAATTGCGATACACAAGCTGATTTTGGAATATCCCCTATAATGATATCCTTTGAGAGAGACATTTGAGGTGGCATGGTCATGTTCAATGGAAGCCTGGGATGCATTGGTGTGGAGGAGTGATCAAATTCAGATTGAAGGATCTAAAATGGCTAGAGGCCGGCCTAAAATGACCTAGTAGTTGATAGTTTGGGCCTTGTCTCAAGTATGGCCTTCAATAGGTAATGGTTCAAAAATACATCTAGAATGTCCTTGACCCACTCGTTAATTATTTATTGGTTTATTTTATTTATATTAGTTTTCTGTTTTACTAATTACTATAACCAAAAGGAGTGTGAAAATATAGTTCAAGTATGGCTTCGTAAGTCTTTCTTGTCATTTTGGGTTGATATAAACGAGTCTTTTTTCCTTGAGAAGTTGAAAGTTATAACTAAAATGTATAAAGAATTATATGGGACGTGGGGCATCTCATCACCTAAGCATGTAGGTGACTCTCCAACATCTTGGTTGTTAGGTGTCTTAACTAGGTTCTCAACCCTTTCCCCTTCTTTTTCTATATCGTGTATACTGCATTAACTCTCCACCTCTGGCTTTGTTCTGTTCTGTACAATACAACTACTGTCACTTGGTCCAACTGGCTGTATGGACTTTAGTTACAATTCTTCTTTCTTTGCAGTCAAATTGACCACTTTTATAAATATATAAGATGATTGTAGCGTAAAGTCAGTAATAAATAAACTGCGTAGTGGAAAATGTTTTCATGGGTCTCTAAAACCAACAATCTCTTTTAGACTAGGCTTGGACTAAAATAATTTTAATTCAAGAAGAGTGCCCCAATAGGTTCTCATAGTATCTCATATTACTTGAAAGCACCTGTTGCACCAATAAGATGTTTTGATTAATTAGATCAGCTTCGCCTCTGTTTTCTCTGTAGATATAGAAGGTGATGTAGAACTTGTGCTGGACCGAACCAGCTTTAAATAGGCCATCTGTACCAGGTCAAATCTGCCAGCTGGTCTCCTAGAAGGACAAGTAGAGGCCAAGCAATGTTGAAGCCCTTATCCGTGGGTGATAAGAGTAGATCATGTAAATAAGACTAAAGACCTTTTTATAAGTTTCTAAATATGTTATTTCCGTGGTTTGTACATATCTTGGTTACCATATATATATATATATAATTGGTTATTCTCAGCCCTCAGATTTTATGAAATTAATTAAGGAAGCTTTGCTTTGCAAGATTCTCTTGTCCCTTGCTTGAGTGATAAGAAGGGCGATGACCTTGCTGTTGAGAGCCAAAATACAATAGTGTTGACAAACCTAGCTGATGGATCTGAACTATATTTATCCCTCTTTACTTTCCAAGTTGTTTCGTTGCTGCCTCCCTTGTTCGAACTTTGTTGAAGCCACGTCTTAGTTTACTGATTGAAGAAGAACATCAGGTTGAAGTTATCCCATTTACAAATGATTAAGCTGCTGTTTTTCTACTTCCATTTGAACCAGGTGTGCTGTTGAAGTTTTAATTGAAGCAAAACCATATACTAGCTTCACCTCCATCTCACAAATCTTGTTGGGTTTATTAGACTTCCATGTCATCTCATCTCCTATTTATTGATCCATGATTCTATCCATCCCTTTACTTGATGAGACCTTTCAGTACAAGTTTCTATTTTGGTGAGTAAGGGACCTTTTCATCCAAATGTTGTAATTAAGTTGAAACTTGCAGCAGTTGGTTTCTACCATACAAACTTCAATTAAGCCCAGGCTGATCATGCTTCTCTGAGTATTGGTTTGGTTTAAATCTTAAACTGATTATTTGTATCCTTAATGCTATTCCTCTTTTTGTGGGTTATTGGGATTCAGCCATCCTTGATCTTAACTTTACATTAGACAGTGTTTCAGAGCAAATTTAAGTGCTCAATTGGCCTTGTGCTAACATTGTTGTTGAAAGAAACGATTGTGGTAGAATGGCTTATTGATCCATGATCTCAAGCCCTTTATTTATAATAAAGTGGAAAGTAGACTATTACAAGGAATAGAAGTTTACATGAATGCAAACTCTAATTTAACTCCTATACAAACTCTTATTAGACTCCTAATAGAATCCAACACTCCCCCTCAAGTTGAGGCATGGACATCACACATGTCCAACTTGACCAAAAAAGTATAAAACATCCTGTCCAGGTAAACATCTGCAATTTGATCTTCAAACTTATAGATTACGTCTGCCTTATAGACTTCCATTTGATTTGTCCTCATCTTTACTGCAACTTTATGTTTCCAAGGAAGAACGCCCAAGTAAAAAAGTAGAATCTTCAAATGTTGAGAAGACTAAATTTCTGCACAAATCTGAGGGAAAATATTTTTTTGGGGTAACAATAGCTAGGGTAAAACAGCCAAAGTGAAAGTTTTGATTTGTAGCAATGTTAGATCTTTAAAGGGAAAGTTTGCCAAGGGACAATCTCCAAAGGTAGGGGAAAATTTGTCAAGATAAGTGACAATCTCCAAAGGTAATAGAGATCAAGTTCTGCAAAGGTCAAACGACAAGTCTTTTGCAAGGTTAGATCTCCGAAGGGAAGATGTCAAGTTAAGGGGCAATCTCCAGGGTTAACAGAGATCAAGTTCTGCACAGTCAAAAAGATAGCTCTATAGCAATGTTAGATCTCTAAAGTGGAAGATTGCGAAGGTAAGGGACAAACTTTCAAAGGTAACAAAGATCAAATTCTACATAAGGAAGTCTACATGAAAGGCTTTGAATTGTAGACATCTTCAATCTCCCCCTCACGTGTAGTGTTTACACGTGGGAAGATAATAACAAAGGAAATTCCAATGGGGAAACTTGGAAAGGAAGAAATTGTAATGGTAAGATAAAAGTATCAGGAAAACAAATCTAGAGAAAATGACAAAATTTGAAAGGGGGTTGACCGAGCCTACAGTGCCATTAATGAAGGTCTGATATTACCGAATGGACCGGATTAGAAGATGTAGTCAAAGCAGAAGTAGATCCTCCAATCGGCTCGAGCAAATAAAGTCCATTTACCACGACCAATCTCCTTCCCCAGATCCTGAAGTAGCTAGGTAGGAGTTGGTAGGAGTAGTAGAGGAAGCAGTGGTCGAGGCTGTACCGGCAGTAGAAGACTGCATAATACGTCGCAGAGTAGTGAACTCCTGCGAAAAACCAACGTCTGCAGAGGGTGTGGTGGAAACTGTATCAGAAAGATTAGCCTTTTGTTTTCCCTGTCTTTGTGCTCGTTTTTGCTCAAAATCAGCAGGCTTCCCATGCAGTTTCCAACAATTTTCCTTGGTATGATATGGTTTGTGACAATGCTCACACTTAACAATCTCCTTAGCCGGATCAGATTTAGTGCGAACAGACTGTAAAGCTGATTTCTCCATAATAGGAGTATGAAGCATGACTAATTGACGACTTTCCTCACACTGAACAAGAGCATAAGACTGTTCTAGTGTAGGAAAGGGAGAACGACTTAAGACTTGCACTCTGATCTGATCGTACTCCACGTTCAAACCTGCCAAGAAGTCATATACTCGAATCTTATCAATGTACTTCTTATATGTCGCCACATCATTTGGATTAGTGGGGTGATAATCCCCATAATGATCCAACTCTTGCCAAAGAGATCGCAACTTAGCATAATAGTGGGCCACAGTTAGTTCCTTTTGGGTAGTCTCATGAAGCTTCTTTCGTAGCTCATAAACCTGTACATCATTCCCCAACTGTCCATATGTTTCAGTGGTAGCCTTCCAGATTTGGGCTGCAGTATCAAGTAATAGGTAACCCCGGGCAATATTTGGATGCATAGAATTCAAAAGGAATGACATAATAAGAGAGTCGTTTGATATCCATTTATCCTGTAAAACACTTGCGGTAGTGGGTTTGATAGTAGTGCCCGTAATGTATCCAACTAGTCCTCTTCCAGCAATAGTCAGGTAAGCAGATTGAGACCAGATCAAGTAATTTGTGCCGTCAAATCTTACCGAAAGAGAATGAAAAGTGGAAAAATATTCGGATCCAGTGGGAGCAGTAGTATCATCAATAGTTGTCATGTTGACAAAATTATCTGCAGTTCTTCAGTCTTCACCCTTTTCGAAGTAACTGAAACGTCGCAGAATGCAATAGCCAAACAACTCAGACAATTTTTCTCTTTTTTTTTTTTTTTTGAAAATTACAGATATGCCCCTATAAAACTGGAAATTATAAATAAGTCCCTGGAATTTTGGAAAATGATAATAAGGCCCCTAAAAATTGCAAATTACGCATAAGTCCCTGTAGTTCTGCTAATTTACTAATAGGTCATTGAGAGAATTCAAATTTTCAAAATAACCCCTCCTTTTAATTCGATAGATTGACGGTAAGTTAAAGCACCACAAAACATAAACTCAACAACGATTCAATCTCGATCTATCACAGGGACTTTGGCAACGAAACTGAGACTTAAACACTAGAAATTGCGAGAAAAATCAGAGGAAAACTCACTGGTAGGCGCAGGAAGCAGATGCAGTAGTAGCAGAGTGTTTTTGTCTGCTGTTTCGACTCCTCTTTTTCTGTCGATTGCACAGGAAGCAGCGGCAGTAACTGGAATCAGCTGGCATTAGCAGCAGCGGTGGCAACAGGAAGCAGCAGCGGCGGTAATAGGGAGCGAGATTCTTCTTCTCTTCTTTTTTTTCTTTGGTCGATGGCTGAAGCAAGGATTAAGCAGATCTCTGTTAGGTGCGATGGGATGTTGCAGATGAAGAAGAGATGTTGCAGATGAAGAAGAAGAAGCTTAGTTGCAGCGGTGATTGTTCTTCTCTTCTTCTTTATATTTTTTTTCTGGTCTTCGAAGTTTGCAACAGAAAAGATCGTGCACTGAAGAACAAGAAGAAAAAAAAAAAACTAATCGCAGTAACTAAAGAACGATGGTTTCGATGGGTTTGAAAGAGAGAAAAAAATTCTAATCGAATTTAGGCTCTGATGCCATGTTGAAAGAAACGATTGTAGTAGAATGGCTTATTGATCCATGATCTCAAGCCCTTTATTTATAATAAAGTGGAAAGTAGACTATTACAAGGAATAGAAGTTTACATGAATGCAAACTCTAATTTAACTCCTATACAAACTCTTATTAAACTCCTAATAGAATCCAACAATTGTTCCTCTATTCTGGAAAATTTTACCCTGACAATTGCCAATTACTGATGAGAAAAAAATATTGTAACTGTACCTTGCTACCTGTGAAATTGACGATCGAGAAATTAACTCCAATCAGTACTCTTACTAGCTAGTAGTCAGTAGTTTGCTGTATTTATTTCTGCAGCTGTACAGCTTGATTGCGGTTTTGACCAATAATTTTTAGTTGTGCAAGTAAAAATAAGAAAAGGCCTATATACAGTTAGACTTATATATTGCAATTCCTTTAAATGTGATGCCTTCAAATTGAACTAATGATTTTGACAGGTTGTAGCATTCTTGGGTATGCTGGTTTACAAATTTTATGGGGAGGAGTTGAGGGAAATGTTTGGCTATGAGGAACACCCTTACGGATTTTATGCGATGGCAGGTATGCTGTCTCTAGCCATATACAATGTATTGGTAAATACATTAGATAGTTTTTTTTGTAGTAATATTGAGTTTACATGCTTTTGAGAGTGCTAATTTTGGGGTAACTTCGTATATTTGTTGAAGTAGATTGTAATTTTTCATTAACCTTGTACAGCAGTATTTTCTTCATACCATGTTCTTGTAGTGTTTTCTTCATATTATGTTCTTGTCGTAGCCTCGTAGGTGTTTTTCATGATCCTAGCATACTGTACATTGCAGAGTATACATACAATTATGATGTGTAAGTGCAATGCTGCATTTTTGTTCTTATTAATTCAACTACACCTTTCCCATTTAAATGGGGTATCCTATGTGGACACTTTTGCTTTTGTGCTCTTTTTAGAGCCTATTCCGTACTTGTCAATCCAATTCAGTGCATGCCTTTACTCATTGCTTCTACTTTTGCCATTTTATCTTTGCCTTGCTTTTTACTCTCCCTTAGATCATATTGCTACCCCTTTTCAGTGCATACTATCTCCATTGCACATTAACTAATGAGCTTGCCTCCTCAAATGAAGTTTCCTCAATTTGTAATGTACTAGGGCTATGATCCTAGTACCTGTATCAATTCATTTTTTTCAAATCTGTCTCTAACATTGAAGAATCACATTTTATATATAAAGCAAATAGAAACTCGTGTAAATAAAGACTAATTCTCTAACCAGGAAATTAGCTAGAAAGAATTGGAACCAATTATTTTATGTAGCCAACATTTAAAATATATATAATAAAATACGCTAAAAGAGATCTTCCTTTAAAACTTCAAGGAAAGTTCTATAGGTCTGTTGTTCGACCCACTATGGTATAGGGAGTCGGGCAATGTAGAAGTAACATAGCTTTGGAAAGATGACAATGTTAAAATGGATGTGTGGTCAAGCTAGAAAAGATAAAGTGACGATGAATGTATTAAGGAGGATATGGGAGCTGTGATAATGAATGACAAGCTCTGAGAATGTCGTCTGAGGTAGTTCGGCCATGTGTGACAGAGGCTTGGGGATGCCCCCAGTAAGGAGGAGCGACTTGATTTTGATTGAAGGAGCTAAAAGAGCTAGGGGCACTCACGAAATGATCATAGGTGAAGTTTGTTTAGAATGACATGCTTAGTCTAGGTCTTGTACCAATAATGGCTGCTGATAGAGTCTATTGTAAAGCAAGGATCCACATTGTCGACACTATGTAGCTGAGACTTTCTTGGTTTCTTTGGCTATCCTCTTTCCTCTTAGTGTCATCTTCCATTTCTCATTTCCCCTTGTTTTGTTTCTCTTTTTTCTTTTCTCATTTCTTCATTCTTCTTACTTCCTTTTCTCTTTGTGGTATCATCAGTTTTCCATATTTTGTCTTGATTGTATTCGTGTTGCCAGCCTCATTTATTTTGGATGAGGCTGAGTTTTTGTTTGTAACCTCAAATAACATAATTTCTAAAATTCTAGGAGATTCATCACTCAAAACTACACCCAGTTCATCTTCTTCTGGATGCCCAACTTGAATCTGCTCATTCCATCCATTATAGCCTATGTGATTTAGTTTGAGATCATGGTTTCTAGGCCTATTGGACTAGCTGAAAAACTAAATTGGACCAAAATCTTGCTGGGATCTTGTTTAGTTGGTGCACCTTTTTTTGGTTGAAAGGAAACCAAGTTTCAGTTGGAAGCATACTACTATCATGATATTATTGAGATCTCACAGGATACTGAGATATTCTAGATTTTAACTCGTATCCAATCGTGTGTCATAATTCACCCCCCAAAAAAGATATTACTGAGAGCTTGCCGAGTTCATGATCCATGCCAATGCAACAACACCTAACTCGGGACCCTGGCATGTATGAATGTTCTAGAAGCATGGATAGTCTTTTCATGTAATTATATTGATGAGTTCTCTCTACTTCCATCTCTTTCCTTGATTATCTTATCATCAACTAGAATGGGAAAAGAAAAGGAAATTGAATTTCTTCTGGGGGTGCAGTGTTTTTATTTTTTGGGTGGGCAGGGAGGAGGACGGAGCGGTAAAAACAAGGAGGTTTGAAAGAGTAAGGCTTGATGGCAGTGGTATACCAGGTGAGACCATTAACAAGCATATCATACTAGCATTATGGGTGGCAGTGACAACTGATGAATCTGAGAAGGTCGATATTTGAAGGCACATGGAGCATAGAAGAGGAAGGAAAAAAAATCTGGCCGAGGTTATTGGAGAGCCACTGCGAGTGATAAAAAGGTTCCTCTATCATGTTTTAGACTTTGGATCTTTGTTTCCTTCATCAAAGATTACATGATTTCTCTTTTACTTCACATCTTTATAACTTTTTTTTTAAATGCATTGGGTTGATGCCACAGACTGCCCTGCATACAACAAAATGCACAAGAAGCTAAATGTTAGAATAGTATTACTAGATTATGTCCTATAGTAGAGTATAATAAAAACAAGCAATAACTCACTGTGATGCAGATCCAAAACCAATATGGGCTTTGTTTCAATGGGATAACCCGAGGGATGGGATATGTATATGTCTTGGAACCCTAATCCTATGAGTAAGCCTTCTAATAGGCCACCTTTAAGGAACTAAACTAGGGTATCTAGGCTAAGTACGAATTTAGATTTATATGCTTTAGTTGATTTAGTCAATTTTATTTTAGTGGCTTTATTCAATTAGAGGTCTTGTGACCACTTGAAATTTCACATGACTTAATTATCTTATTTGAACTTGTTTTTCTTTTTTGAGTATGATTGGTCCATACTAAGTAGGAATAAGACCTGCATGTAGGCTGATATGTCCCCCTTATATCCCCCCATCAGATTAATATGGATAAATTATTGATTTTTGCTGAGTGCAATTTAGGCTTCCTGCTTTCTCTGCTTGTCTAGTGCGTAACAGTCTGTCCGGAGCTTGGTGAAAGACATCCAGGCTCTACTTTGTAAGTGTATCCGGTTGTGGGTTGGAATTTGCCGAGTAATTTCCAAACCCCTTAGTTGCTGTGGAATCAGTCTGCTGCCTTCATCCCTACAAGTTGCTGCATTGAGTTTGCTACCCTGAGGTGAATCATCCGTAACCCTTTCTTTCCTCTTCTTATTTCAGTTTTGGAAAACCCCCAATAAAAATTGCCTACTCACAGGCCACAGCCGATATACTCCTTTGGGGTCCTTCAACTCCACCCAAACTTGAACGGAAGTCTATACACTCCATTTTTAACCTCCTAGAAAATATTCACAATCCATCTCATTATCAAGAAGCCATAAAAAGTAATCTCTCTGTTGACATTCCGAAACCTCCAATTTTTCAAGAAACCATTTCCACACATAAGATTTATTTATTTATATTGTGTGAAAATTTTAATGACAGCCCAATGTCTTTGCCATATATTATAGTCACCTCACGAGAATGCAAAATTAGCAAAGACACTGTTGGAAGTATGATTAAGGTTTCCTAGTTGGAGTAGACTCCTCTTTCAGTTATATCTTTTTTTTTTTTAAAATTATTATTATTATTATTTTTTATATTCTTTATATTGGTTTCATATTTTGTGTTAGACTAGGTTTCCTAATACCTAGGATTGGTTTTTCTATTCTATTTTCTTTGTATTTCCTTATCCTACTCAAGAGTAGGATTTACTCAGATTGTAACTATAAACACCCCATTGGGGCCTATGAATGATGATAACCTTTTGAGCAATAATTTCTTCAAATTTCAACATGGTATCAGAGCCTAATTTCAATTAGGAAAGAAAGAGGGAACTAGAGGAATAAAGTCTCTCTCTTTTCCATCACCTTGCCGCTGCCTCACTGTCGTTGCCGTTGCCACTCCATCGCTACGGCTGCTGCTGCTTCACAATCACCCTCCCCAAAGAGAGAATTTTATTCTCTCTTGATTCTCTCCCTTTAAACCCACCACCACTGCTGTCGCTGCTCCCCGAAACCCAGAAGCCATCACCCAAACTTGTTGCCATCGACCACCATACCCTGTCGAATGATTTCAGCTCCCATCGCACCATTCCAGCAGCATTGCCCAGACCTGCAACTCATCCTTCCGCCTCTTTTCTGGTTTTTTTCTTCTAAACGCTGCAATCTCTCATCCAATGAACCCATCGACCCAACCCAACCCAACCTAAACGTTTAAGTCCAATGAGTTCTATTTTTTGCCTTACAAATCCCTCTTCTAATCCCTAATTACACAATTAGCCCCTCAATTTCTGTTTTTTTTGCCTTCTAGGGAGTTATTCTATAAAATCGAATGTCTATAGGGGGCTTTATGGAGAATTCCAATATTTACAGGGAGTTCATTGTGAATTCCAATATTTCTACGGGTCCTTTTGTGAATTTTCATATATTCAGGGGGTCTGTCTGTGTTTCTCATATATTTAGGGGTCTCTTTCATAAATTAAAAACAGGTTTGTAAGGCGCACACCAAAAAAAAAAAAAAAAAAAAAAAGGAAGAAGAAGAGAGAGATGAGAGTTAGCTGGACCATTCATATTTTGTCCTTTTCTCTAGATTTCCACTGTGCTTTTTTTTCGTTTGGGTTAGAATATTTTTTTATTATTATAAAATTTCCCTTTCCTTGATTTCTATCCATACCTTTTCATGCTACTTTCATCTTACCATTACAATTTCTTCCTTTCCAAGTTTAACCATTGGCTTGAATTTTGTCTTCTAAGAATTCTTTTAATTACATTCGGGCCATTATCGTACCTTGGTGGACCACCATATCATTTAGGGATGTCCTTTGTCATTGTTTTACCCACGTGTAAAGCTACATGTTAGGGGGAGATTAAGATATCTACAATTCAATGTTTAGTTCAAAGTAGTATCTATATTTTTCAAGTCATTATTCGAATGCCTCTCTTTTAGACTTCTTTATGCTGAATTTGATCTCTGTTACCTTCGGAAAATTGTCCCTTACCTTGGTAATCTTCCACTTTGGAGATCTAACATTGCTATGGATCTGATTTTTTGACCTGTGCAGAACCTGATCTCTGTTACCCCTGGAGATTTGCTCTTTACCTCTTGACATCTTCCACTTTGGAGATCTAACCTTGCTGAAGATTTGGTGTTTGACTTTTGTAGAACTTGATCTCTATTACCTTTGGAGATTGTCACTTATCTTGACAATTTTTCCCTTACCGTTGGAGATTGTTCGTTTATTTGACAAATTTTTTCTTTAGAGATCTAACATTGATACAAATCTAAAGTTTCACTTTTGTTGTTGTACCCTAGCAGTTGTTACCTCAAAAATATATTTCCCCTCAGATTTGCGTAGAAATTTGGTCTTCTTAACATTTGAAGATTCTACATTTTTCTTGGGCATTCTTCCTTGGAGACCTAAAGTTGCGGTGGAGATCAGGACAAAGCAAGTGGAAGTCTATTAGGCAGACGTAATCTATAAGTTATTAATGAAGTTTGAAGATCAAGTTGCAGATGTTTACTTGGATAGATGTTTTATACTATTTTGGCCAGGTTGGGCATGTATGATATCCATGCCTCAACTTGGGGGGAGTGTTGGAAGTATGATTAAGGTTTGGAGCAGACTCCTCTTTTAGTTATATCTTTTGTTTTCTTATATTCTTTATATTGGTTTCATATTTTGTGTTAGACTAGATTTCCTAATGTCTAGGGTTGGTTTTTCTATTCTGTTTGCTTTGTATTTCCTTATCATACTCAAGAGTACAATTAACTCAGATTGTAACTATAAATACCCCATTGGGGCTTATGAATGATGATAACCTTCTGAGCAATAATTTCTTCAAATTTTAGCTGACACCCTTTTTGTTATCAATGAAATTGCACAATAGTCCAGTCTGTTAGTATTTTCCGTTAAGTCATGGTTGCATGATTTTGTAATTTCTAAAATATCTTATTGGTAATATGTTTCTGAAAAGGAAAATATAAGAGAGGTTTGGGTTTTAGGTAAAGAAGATGGGAGAATGAAGGGGATGCATTGGTTCCATCCCTTCAAAACTCAGATTTCTGCATTCCCAATCCCCCCCTTCTTTTTTGGTCAATGCAATCTGCTATATTTGAGTAACGAATGTCTAATAGAACCAGTTTTTTTTTTTTTTTTTTTTTTTACTTTCTGTGTCCATCTTTTAATCTTCCCATTCAATGATGGTGTTGAAGGGTTTTGTGAATTGTGATTGTCCACTGAGGAAGGATCACTGGATATGGGTCTCCAGAAGTAAAACTGTTGCTGACAGAAATCCAGAAAAATCAAATTGAATATCTCATCAAAATCTGAGCAATAAATCGCTGGAGTTGTAGCAGCAGGAGTTGATTCCTTGCTCCCTAATATTCTTTCAAAGAGCTTGTTGATTTGCTTTTAGATATCATACAAAGGGGTACTAGAGAGATAACAACAGAAGGTTTAAAGGAGATTAGGAAGAAGAAAAAAGAGCAAACATTTCAGAAATAAACAGGATTTGGAAACCTGAAGTTTGCAAAACTTGTGCATTCTGTGTCTTTTGGGCTTGGGTTTGGACAAACAGATTTAATGAGATTTAGGACTTTTTCTTGATCTGCTGCTCTCTGCAGAAGTGAAGGACAAGGTGTTTGGCAGTGTATTAATTGTTTTATGAGGATAATAAAAACAATAAGGGGTTGAATGGATTTAAGAAAGTGGTGAAATTAGTTTCCTGGATACTGATTGTTGCAAACATCTACAAAAGATGAGTGGGTGATTAGGGTTAGAGAGGGAGGAATCTTATTTTACTTGATACACACCCACACCCACACACAAACACAAAGAAAAAAAAGAAAAGAAAAGAAAAAGAAAAACAACCTAGGTTTTTTTTTTTTTGGTAGAACAACCTAGGTTTGGTTGCAGGTCTCGGACAACATAGAGAAGGGAAAATGGAATGGGGGATGGTGTAATGGTCTTTTCATGTTTACACTTGGCAGTTCTAATAGAATATGGAGTGGTATTTGCGAATTTTGCATTCACTTGGGGTGATTGTGATTTATAGCAAAGATATCCGGGTCCCTGTGGGGGTGTCGCACATTGGAATTGTTTCAAACCTGAAACAATACACTATTTCCCACCCCATGCATACCCAATTAATTTTGAGTCGATCATTCATCCCACAACCCTCCTTCATATATTGCATTTCAACACACCAACCATCTCATTCCTATAAATTCCTAAAGATGCATCATTCTTCACTCCAAGTGACGAACAACTTAACCACTCTATTTCACAAGAAATTTTAAACTCTTCATTATAATTGCTCCCCAACCACAAGAAAATCGATATTGGGCAAGCCTACCATAAACAACCAACTTGAGCTGGTTATGTCTAGAAATCCCATAAGTAGCCCTAGTTTGAATGAAAAAAATCGATATTGCGCTAACCTACCATAAACAACCAACTCGAGCTGGTTATGTCTAGAGATCCTATAACTAGCCCCTAGTTTATCCCAAGACGAGAGGGTATACAGGTTTAATATCTCAGATATCTCTGTAATATGATAATATCTATGGATGTCAAACGATATGGTATCAATAATGCGGTATGGTATCAGTATGATATGGATAATCAATACCTAAAATCGGAACATACCTTATTCTTTTGGTATTTTCAGTTGCAAATTGTTACAGTACTGTGATGGCATGGGAAGACAGTATGTGCACGGTATGAAACATTATGGTATGGTTTCAGACTTTCAGTATATAAATAGCATGTGGTTTGAGAACTGTATAAATGGTATATACCGTTGGTACCACAGCTGAAACCATTACTATCTTACCGCGCCATGCCGAAATAGAAATATTCTTTAAAAATCATAGTGAATTGTTTCTGAAACGGTTCAGAATGACACAGTTTTACAGGGGCGGTTTTGGTTCTATGGTTTTGATACTAGATTCACACTCTTAGTAGGCGGTTTTGGTTCTATGGTTTTGATACTAGATTCACACTCTTAGTAATATCTAGGCGAGATCTTGGAATCCTTTTATTAGAGATCTTTACATGTGCCACTCAGAAAACATGCCAAACATGAGGCACCTCCTCAGAAAATCATATTTTACATTTAGGTCCTTCAAAACTAACAGTGCTAAAAGTTTCAGTCAAGGGTTGCTGTGAAATGACCTTTATACCCTTGATTGTTGTGGGTATAATGGAAATTACAATTTTTCCTCAAAAGTTTTATTTAAAAAATCACTTGAAATTATTTTTAATTTAGGTCAATGGAACCAATTGAAGGTTGTTCTTGGCATGTTGTTCAAATGCTCAGTTGCTGAACACTTGGCCATGGAGTCACAAGTTCAAGTCCTGGAAACAGCCTCTCTGGGGACAGGAGTAAGGCTGCATACATCTAACCTCCCCAAACCCTGCTAAACACTGGAGCCTTGTGCACTGGGTATTCTAATGGGAACGATCAACTGAACTGTATGGTGTCTCCAACCAGAAAACGAATCAGTTAGCAGATGTGGGATCCAAATGAACCACGACTTGTTCTCAGTCTCTGTTTTTGGTCTTTGATCATGATCTTAAAGAAGCGATTACATATAAAATTTTTGATACAATAACCCTGTGTCAGGTTCTATTCAGAACAATTAGGCTGAAATTTTATCAGCTATTTGATTGTTTTCTCCCCATGACCAAAAACCAACCCTTGAACACATTAGTTTTTGTGTGATACATTTAGAACAAATTGTTTATTACGCTGACGATGATACAAATTTCATGGCTTGCTTCCTCTCCTTGTCCAATTTCTAGTGGTATGTCACATGGTGATCTCATCCTTGGAGACATTAGTTTTTATTTACATACTTGACACATCAATTTTATTGTTATACTGATTGTTAGAACATGAGCATGATTTCAATCTTTGTTTCTTTGATATCTAATGTTATAAAAACTTTGAAAGTCTCATTCTTCACCTAAAAAGTAAAAAATAAATGACAGGTGGGAATCTAATCTTCTCTCATATTTTTCAGTTTCAGCTATTGTTTTGGTTGGATTACTCTATGGGTTCTTCATAGCCATAATTTGTGGCCAGAGGATCAACGAACGCCATTACCATGTTCTAGCAAAACAAGAGCTGACAAAGGTAGTACTTCTATCTAATGGAAAAAGAATTAGATGAGTTTCCTATTTGCAATGAATGTTTTTTGGACAGCCCTTGAGACTTCTCTTTTTTTTTTTTTTTTTTTTAATTATTTTTTCTTTCTCAATGAGTTATTGTACACAAATGCTCTTTTGGAAAATTAGTTAATGATGTGATGAATAAAATTAGGAGCTTAGGGAGACAACCACATGCTAATGAATCTGAATGATGATAAACTACAAACAATGTCCCCTTTTGCAAAGTAAAATTATGCATTTGATTGACTTCATGTGGGCGTATCATATTGCTGATAGTCTGATACTTGACTTTAAACTTAGAAAATGGAGCTACACATTGATGAGATGTTTCTTCCAACTAAGTTATAGTTGTCATGGTGGCAAGATGATCCAAGGCAGTG